>NW_008246093.1:282758-345793 GCF_000281045.1 Saprolegnia diclina VS20 | reverse complement strand
AAGAGCACGTTGCGAAGAAACGAACGTCCATTCGCGAGTACTAGGCGACAGTGAGCGAGGGGCGAGACATGCGAGCCCTTGTCGACGCGCTCGATGAGCCGATTGGCTTCATCACGGCCGCCGATATCGTCGTCATCAAAACGAGACGTTGACGCTCAAGCCTTCGGCGTTCTGGACGGTCGACGCATTCCAGCGCGTGATCCTCGCCGCCGTGGACGCGCTCGACCCGACGCCTGCAATGACGAACGTCAATGGAGTGATCTAGGTCACCAAGCCCCAGCACCCGAACGCGATCAACATGTATAGCACTATGCAGCAGCATGCACGCCACTGGTCGAATACGAACGTTGTCCACTTCCTTCATAACGATCGCAAGCCGTGACCTAGAATCTTGCATTTCTTGGTTCGTAGGGTTAGGTTCATTGGACACGCCCACCACTGTCCTTCATAAGAGTACACTTGGGGCCGATATTGAAGCCCGTACCATGCCCTTACAAGAGGTGGGATACAACTTCTGGTTCGTGGCTCGTGGTGCCCATCTTGGTGGACTAGACTAAACTAGACTAGACTAAACTAGACTAGACTAGACTGACAACATAACGGTTACACTAATATCTGAGAGACAGAACGCTCGTCGGCAAGCAAGTCTGTAGTAGTGAACTACAATTCTACACGACATTATTGTGTCGTTTTCTTGGTCTGGTACACGGATAAATACGACAGGTCCATGGCAACGTCGGTGCCGCTGCTCGACCCGTCGCCCACATCGTCGTGGGCACCGACGCCGTAATGAAGGTCGCCGTCGCTGCTGGGCGACGTCTCGTCCAGCGATCGCTGACTGGGACAACGGTCTTGGTCGCGCACGGCTTGGGAGCACACATTGCACACACACGCCTTGTATACGCGGGTGTCGCCCGCCAGCCCCGAGAGTCGCCACGAGCGGCTGCACTTGCTGCACACGACCTAGTTCAGTATGGATTCTTGACGAGTGTCCAAGTACGAAGCATGTACCTCGCCGCACGCCTGGCAGCACTTGTGCTTGCAAAAGGCATGACTGTGTCGGTGGCACAGCGCGCACGTGGTCGGCGACGTTGGCTCGGACGGTTGCTGCAGCGGCTCGGTGCTGAGCCGGAGCCGGTGCACGCGGTCGTTGATAAATTGAATGTTGCGCGCACGGCCCTTCATGCCGAGCTTGAAGACCCAGTGCGGGATGTGGCCCTTGAAGTCGACGCAGAGGTGGTAAATCACGTGCAGCTCTCCGGGGGTCTCTGTCTCGAGGTACACGACGCCCATGCCCATGTAGAGGTCGCCGCGCACGGCTTCGTCAAAGACGGGAAACCCCGGCACGTCGACGCTGGTTTGCGCGTAGACCCACCCGCGGCGGCCGGACGTGAGCCGCACTTCGTCTTGCGCCTACGTTCTTGTCGATACTTGTCGCTCGCCATAACGGACCTTACCTCGACGTAGATGAAGTCGCGGTCCTTGATCATGGGCACGGGGCTGCGGTTCGCATTCCACTTGAGGTACAGCTGCTTGAACGGGCGGTGGGGCGTCCGCGGGTAAAAGCTGTGCAGCGTCGTCATGGCCAAAATGTCGTCCGCATACACACTCTTGTACACTTGGCACTTGGCGTGCGTCGAGAAATCGTGGATTTGCGCGATTTCTTCAAGTGTCGCCGAGGCTTTTGCCACGATGCGGAACGGAATCATGCCTTGGATCGCGCTCTCTCCTTCGTAGAGACGCACGTCGTTGAAGCTGCCGACGCGGCGCCATCCGCTCGACCGGCGCTCGACTGAGAGTGCTGCGTCGAGAACGCAGCGCAAGGACGCATCGCCGATCGACTTGTACCGGCGCGCGTCGTCGTCCGACGGCGACGGGAACAAATACGTGTCCAGTGGCCACGCAAGGTGCATCGGGTGTCGCTGGGAAAAGCAAGAGTGGTGCTTCCCTTGCAGTGACGTGGTGGACGTTGAATGATGAAGGCCGGTCACTCGGTCGACGGACACACACCCACGGGATACCACGCTAGATGGGTTCATATCTTTAGCTCCCGCGTCTCTAGTTGCCCCGTGCATGCCAACGCTTGCGTGCTGTACAGTGGAGCTCTTTACATGTTGTCGCTCGTGCCGACATAGCGTCGCGTTAGTGTACCGATACGGCAGCGCTTACGCTATCAACGAGGATGCATGTCTGACGGGCGAAGCAGCCATGACGAGCCTGCACGTTTCTTGCCTCGGAAGCGTGATTCACGGTACAACCCTTCTCGTGGTACCAAGTTTTTTGAGCGGATAGTGGATACTAGTATATCCAACGAATGTATTTCTCTCGCGACAGCACCATTTCCTTGAAGGAAGGGTACTGTAGCCAATGGTCCCCTGTAGACGGCCCGATCAGCGCGGCGACCAGGTTGGTCGAGTGTTGGTGGTCCCAGCAGTGCATGTGCATGTTGATGCATCAGACGCGGAATGCTGGTCGCCATGTAAACAGGCGCCAGCCACCCGAAGATGCGGCGTCGAGTCCACGGACCCGAGGAGTGTCTTTGTCACTGCAGAAAGACCTTGCAGCCTCTGACCCGCAGAGCAAAGGAGCGCTGATGGACAAGATACTCCTTCCGAGTCGTAGCTGCCACGGTACTACCATCTACGCTCGTTAAATTGTATCATGCGGTGATGCAACGGGCTTTGGCGCGGTGTTTTGACAAATCAAATACATGGAGCCGCAGTTGTTAGTTCAATCACCTTCAAGGACACAGATTTAAACATCTAGTGAGAGACGCTGTTGGCGACCAACGTGACGGTTGCAACGAAAAGACGATGAGAGGGATTTGTCATCAGAAATAGCAAGTACTCTATCCATCGTCAGATCTTGTTGAAGCAACAACCTGATACGGCCAACCAGATTTAGGAGCACGAGCTTTGAGCTGAACTTTGACAATGTCTTTTGTACCAGATTGGTTCCAGCAGCAAGTTTCTTATAGTGATTTGCTCTCCACTTGGACCCTCCTTGCATCATCAAATGCGTGCCCATCACGTACTAGTAGGGTGGACTTGAATGTTAATCGTACTACCGTGGTGGCAATCGGTGGCTATAGTTTTGCCGTTTGCTAGCGAGAGTCACCACACCGCTCCGTGGCTCGTCGCATTCTGCTCTAATCAAGTCTGCCAGGCAAAACTGGAGCCGTGGCGTTCAGTTGAATTGCTAGACATTCCTAGTAGCAAACCTTGACTAGATCATGTTCATTCTCCGACCAGCACGTCGAAAATTGCTCAGTAGAGCACCGACGAAAGGAGTGTTAACAGTACGACGACACACGATGTGGTGGTTGACGACGTGCTCTGCAGCAGCAACGCCACGCCAAATACCTGGAGATAGATTGCAAGGTACTGCTGGGAGCCCGCCATGACCTAGCGCAACGCTTCAACGACGCGCGTGGCAAGCAATGGGCGCCCTACCTTTGCTTCCGCGCAGTGCTCGTAGCCGGTGCCGCCACCGCGCTTCGTAGGTTTGCTTGCGTCGGGCGCCCACCATGGAAGCGATGCACCATGGCGCCGCCCACGAGCCCAAAAAAGGTGACGTACAGCTTTCCGAGGTGCGGCACGTCCATAACGCTGTCGCTGAGCCAAAATTGGTAGAGCAGGTCCAGCAGCTACGCAATGATGGTGTGAGCTCGTCCATGAGGATTGAAATGGATCGGACATAGCACAGGGGGTTATAAATGACGGGAAGGAGCACGAGACCCATGATGGAGCTCGCAACCTTGATTCCGCTCGCGAGAGCTCTGCCACCGGGCAGTCGCCGCACCACGTTCAGCGCCAGCTTGGACATCCAGTACAGGGGCAGCGTGAGTGAGAACACTATGCTAATGGCCGTGCCCAACGCGTAGTGGAAGAGGCGGTTTGTCGCCAGCGTCTCGGCCGAAAAGTACACAAAGAGCCCGAGGAGGAAATTGCGGGCGAATGCCATGTCGACATCTACTCAACCGCGATTCAAAGCCGATGCAAATGCAGCGGTACGTACATGTCTTGCTCGCGATTGTGAACGGGACTTGTGCGTTGGCGAGCACGATGCCTGAAGTTGGCCCGTGGACGGTGATGCACGGGTACTCAAATGGGCTCAATTTGATGAAGCACTCGTTACCAAAGCCGTCGCAGGGCAAGGCATGAAAGCTTTCGCAGCGCAAAGCTATATCGATGGAGTTTAATAATACCTTGTTGGAGGAGGCAGTACTCTGTACTGACCGACGTAGTTGCGAAACAGGGCAAGGACGTATTGAAGCTTTTCCGGGACGAATTGGTCCACAAATGGCGTATAATGAGCCTCGAAACCCTCGTGCATGCGGCACGGTGTTGACGTCGGGCTGCAAAGTAATGAACACTGACGACCGTTTAGTAGAACATACCCAATGTACGTCAGATGCAACTGGTCGCGCGCTTTGCTCGTCAACTTGACAGGCAAGTCACTCCACGGCCACAGCAACGAGCGGATCAGCGGGATGCGTTCCTTCGCCAGCGACGTATTTAACACAAATCGCCATAGCAAGACGATACCTGCAATTGTGTCATGTAGCCAGCGGCAAAGTTGGCAACGACGTGCGCCGCTTCGAATTGCCCAAGCCACTGGACGACGTATGGCTGCGAAGGGCTATTCTATACACATGAGAACAAACCGTGCAGTATGCTCGTCAACCTTGTCAACGGCTCCATGCGAAAGCTTAGCGTCGCGTTCGGGTAGAAGCAGTACGTCTTCTTCTCGCCGTACTTTGCAAACCGATAGCGATGTACATCCCCATCGTCGAACCAGGTCACGTTCGTGTTGGCTACCGAGCCCTCGGCCGTGCGCACCCAGTCCGCTTCCCACAACGACGCAGCTAATGCAAAGCGACGGCGCGTTAGCATGGCCGACGATGGCACACCGGTATATATACATGTGGCACTGTGGTGCGCAAAGCCCGCGTAGTACGCAACGAGAAGCAGCGGGACGAGAGCTTGCATCGGAACTGATGTTGGTGGCATTTCGGCTGTCGTTGATGCCAAACGTACACGTTGGTCGATATAGAAATTGCAGGTTGGAGTCTTTTCCAGAAAGAACGACGTTTCTGCGACCAAGACGAGTGAGCGAGAATAACACGAGATAGAACAATAGAACAACATGGTAGCAGCGTAGCGACCGTCGGACCCGCGCGCGGTTGTCAAAAGCATGAAAGCCAACCCGCCTCCACGCCTCGCCCATCGTTGGTTGACTGGCGCGCACCAATACATACATGTGATGCCCCCAAATGCGCTGCCTTCCTGACATCACGCTGCGTTCTCAACGCAGTTCATAGGACATTTCGAATATCATACAACATTGTAAACACGAGGGAGCTTGGTACATTCTGCACAACAGGATATCGAAAACGATGGACGAAATTTTCTTGTTTGTGCAGATGTTGCCATTGAGACTGGGGAGTGGACCGATGTGTCGCTTGTTGTGCGCTTACTTGGGCGTTTGTAGTGGGCCGCAAGTTTCGCATGTGCTCGTTTCATGAGCCTAGTTTTTTGTTGTAAATTGTATAAATTGTAGTCGCAAACAGGGCCGTACTGTGCGAGTATACGTATTACATGTCGATGCACCGGATCCATCAGTCTAGCGTTGGCTGGGACTGTTGTTGTTGAAGTGGGTCTTCTATTAAAATAGAGTTGGCTGGGACTGTCGTTGATCGAGCGTGCAGCGCAAGATGGACCATCTGGCGCTGTAATCGCCTTTCTACACCAAATCGCGCGATTTCATTGGTCGCCGTTTCACGGTTTCGCGCATCTACCCTACCCGCAGCGACGTTACTGCGCGTGACCTGCTCACAACCTCAGCCAGACGGACATGTCTTGCCTCGATGCTTGTTCACTAGCTGGATGCGACGGCCTCGTAACGCTGCTATATTTCGCCCCTCACCGTGCGCAACGGGTAAAGAAGACATGACTGTACCTGTCTCCTTCCATTGCTGGGCCTTCAGCGTGGGGGATGTAACAACATTGCAATGCTGTTGTGCCTCAATTGACCTTTTGCGGGCCGAGTGCGATTTGGAGCCGACCGACGATGTATCCGCTGCGAGACGACGCCTTTGTGTGCCCGCCACCCATGCCGTCGCAAGTCGCCCACTACACGCAGCTCGGCGAGACAACGTTTGATCAGTTCCTCGAGTCAACGCTGACCAAGCCGAGCGCCACGTCGTGGGACCACGTGGCCACGTACGACTCTGTCGCGCTCTACAAGGGCACCGTGCCCATCAACGCTGACTCGCGTACGAGCCTACTTCCTGCAACATTGTCGACTCATACATTGCTTAGTTGTTGTGCCCTACCGCGCCGTGACGACAGCCCGCGCCACGATCGAAGAGATTGCGCACATCCACTCGTTCGAGACGCGGGCGCAGTGCGCGCACTTTACAAAGCACTACGCCGAGGACATTCTCGACATGTTCACATTGTACAGTTTTTTGCCGCGGACCAAGCAAGACCCGTTCAAGCAAGTCTACTTGAAGTGGACGGCGTGCGCGAGCCCAATGGCGGCCGTGAGCAACCGCGACTTTACCTACCTCGAGGTGCTAATATCGCATGGCAGATCGGGACTTACACCATGTCTTGTAGTGCCAAGATGCGTTCGAGACACCGGCAGGGCGACGAGGCTGGGCGTTCTGCCAAGTGTCGGTCGACTTGCCGTTTCTCCCGTCGCTCGAGACGTCGGCGTTGGCTCTCGTGCGCGGCCAACTGCTCCGCACCGGCTGCGTCTTTGTCGAGACGGCCACCCCCGGCGTCGTCGACGTCATTTACCACATTTGCGCCGACCTCAAGGGCCACATTCCGCAATGGACGTACAAGCTCGGCATGAAGACACGCGCTTTGAGCGTGCTTCACATTGAGAAGAACGTGACGCGGCTCCGATTGAGTGCGCAGCAGATGCGGGCAAAGGCCGCCGCAACGAAGCTGCCGCGGCCAGGCGTCCATTGCTCGGTGTGCACAAAGCCGTTTCGATTCCACCGTGTGCATCACTGCCGGTCCTGCGCCAAAGCCGTGTGCTCCAAGTGCAGCCAAAAGTACAAGCTGCCGTCGATGGACGACCTGGTCCGCGTCTGTGTCCGCTGCTCTGAGGCCGTGCGGTACGGCCCGGCGTCCGACCTCGTGGTGAGTGGGTACGGTACGCCTCGCTCGGATGCATCGTCCGAGCCGTGGTGGACGACCGAGCTCATGACACCACCGCCAATGACCCCCGTGGCGACGCCCAAAGCGAGCCCCAAGGTGGACCTTTCGTATTTATCCACGTTTGGGCCAAAGTAGTTAAGGCGTAGAAAGAAGTATTAGATAGTCGATTAGATAGAACGTGCAGGCGCAACACCCTTGTCCTTGGATTCCCAACAGGCGAGCAGGAAACAGGCGAGCAGGAGAAGTGGGTTCTGGCATGATGTGATTGGTCGAACGCACCTTTCGGATCTTGATGGATTGATAGTTTGCGAATCTCAAATGACAAAATGAAACTCAAATCAAGACGCAAACACCAAAGTTATCAAGGCGCCGGCAATCAGAATGCATAAATTCTTGTCGCTCAGTACTTCAAAATCACCATATAAATTTACGCTGAAAGTGTCGAAAACTCCATACGCAGATATGGGTATTATTACTCCCAAGAGAATGTAGAAGAGGTCTAGCGATGCTTTGAGCCATCATCGCCAATGCATTACTATCAAAACAACGTAGCGTTCTGAAGGTGGAGATGGTAATACTCGGTGTTCTGTGGAGCAATCCGTTGTCATGGAGGCGCCATTCCGGCTGTGGTCGAGGAGAGGCCTGTGCGGTCTCAGAACTCGTGCTGCGAGAGCACTCGCGCGTTGGTTCTGTGCGCCCTCAAACTCCATGGTCTCTGCTCTTCTTTACTTGGAAGGAGCATCTGCCGTGGCTGCTTCAAGGAGCCAGCAACGCGCATCCCACGTCGTCGGCTTCGTTTTCAACGACGCCATTCGAGGCGCTTCTACGTAAAGGCGCCGGCGTCGACAATCATGCGCAAAGATACGACGGGCGTCAATTCTACGCACTGATTTCTTAGATTCTACTTCCGACATATTGTCGTCGTCGCATCCAACCTGTGATACAGTGAATACTGGATGAATCCTATCTGGGGAAGCCGAGAGGCAAGAAGAAGGAAAAATCTTGTTAAGTACTGCACTGGGACTCGCGGACATAGAGAGAGAGGCGCATCGAGTGGCGGTTGACGTGGTCGAGGAATTTTTCAAACGCCGGGTCGTCCTCAACGTCCATGCTGCACTTGCGCGAGTTGGGCTCCGACGAGAGGCCCGACACTTGGCTGCTCTCTTCGTCCAGCGAGTTGGTACGACCCTTGTTCGGGTCGTGGTATAGCGTCAGATACGAAAGGTCGAGCGTATCGAGGCCGAGCGCGACGCTGCCGCGCCCGGACGCGCTCGAAATAGAGCTCTGGCGGTGGCGGGCCGGCACGGGTTCGCTCTGCGACACGTCGATCCGGAGGCGCGCCGGCGACGTCTCGAGCACGTTCGAGGACGAGCTGGCCTTGAAGAGACTCTGGCGGGCCTCGGCGTGCGACGAGATGTCCGAGGCCGGTGTCGCGCAGACGCCCGAGCCTTCCCAGCCGTTCCGAACCGCGTCCGAGCACGTGGAGCAGACGCGGACGCTGGTGCCGTTGCCGCTCGGCAGCTTCCACTTTTGGCTGCAGGACGAGCAGACCGACTCGCTGCAGGATTGGCACTGGTAGCTCTTTCGGAACCGGAACGACGCGTTGCAGTGCACGCAGCGCTTGGCGGCGGCGGTGGAAAAGACCGACGTCGCGGTGCTCACGACCGATTCGACCTCGGTCGAGACCGACGACGACGACGAGCTCATCGAGCGCTGGAGCTGCGAGTTGAGCCGCAGTTGGTGGACGTGGTCGGCCGTCAACTTGACGGTGCGCGCGCGGTTCTTGACCGCAAGCTTCCGCACCCACGTCGGCATCGAGCCCTTGAAATCGTACGAAATATGATACACGACGTCCAAGACGCCGGGCTGGTCCGTCTCCATGTACACGCAGCCCGTGTGGTTGAGCTCGCCGCGCACGAGGTCGTATGCGCCCTTCATGGGCGGGAGCGCATCGAGCTCGACCGACGTCTGGCAATACGCCCATCCCCGCCGACCGGACGTAAACTTGAAGTCGTTTTGACTCTACAGTGCAAAGTCAGAAACCCGAAACGGCAAAGTGAGAAAGGCCAGCATACCTCGACAAACACAAAGTCGCGGTCCTTGATGATCGCGACGGGGCTCTGGACCGCGACCCAGCGCACGTAGATTTGCTTGAACGCATTCTCTTCCGTGCGCGGAATGACATTGTACAACGTGTGCGAGTCGAGCGTATCTTCGGCAAAGTGCTTGCGGTGGTGGAGGCATTTTTCGCGCGTGCTAAAGTCGTGGAGCGCCGCGACCTCTTCGAGCGTCGCCGTGATCTTGCCGTACACGCGGAACGGAATCGTGTCTAAACATCACATGAGCTTTGTGATTTGGTAGCGGACGCGCGTACTCTTGTCGAGCTTGAGGCCTTTCACCTCGCCTTCCATGACGCGGACGCCGTCGACGTCGCAGACGTAGTTCCACTGCATTGTCGGGTCCTTCTTGAGGATCTTGTCGAGCATCGTCCGCAGCGTGCGCTCGCCATAGTCGGCAAACCACGCGGTCGTCGCGGTCGTGAGCGGCGGCACCACGAAAAAGTCGTCGGGCAAAGGGTACATGGCGGCCATGTTGCGTGACGATTCGGTGGTCCGGGTCGAAATCACGATGTGTGGGGCTGCTTGTATACACTACCATACGTCCATGTACGTGGTTTGTAGCTGCCAAGCGTCATCGACTCGAATCTGTAGAGGCCCGCGTGCCATCTGGGTACCGTCGCATTACTGCATCTTGTACAAGGGGCTTCAATGACAAGACAGAGACGCCTCGGCGGCGTGTCGCGGCCGCCACTGTCTTTGTCTCGGCGCGACACGACATTGCTGGACGTCCGACTTTGCATGGCCAATACTGCGCTGAGAACAAGGGTCGCTCGCACCACGCAAAACGCGGGTCGTCTTCCGTGGTCGACCTTGCACTTGGCACTTGCCGTTGGCGTGCACTGTGAGATCGAGAAGGCGCACTGCTCGACATGTCGCAGCGTGGACGTATCGTGCGCTACTTACGTCTGTTCTGCTGGTTCCGTCGCAAGACGGTTGCGCTGCTTCGCATCTAGTACGGCAGCTTCGACCTGCAACGTCATGGGCAAAGACGAGCGGTCGCGCTGCCTCTCTGCTTGGTGTTTGCTGTGCACGCACGTGTGGCGATCACCGAAGCGATGTCCCATACCAATAGAATATGTAATATGTACCTCGCCCCTATTACGGTAGGTACTTGGAGCGTCCGCGGTGCCTCCTCCACCAAGCGGTAGCAAGGGTGCTGCTACACAGCTCCGTACATTCGTCGAGAGAAGAAGACACGAGTAGTGTAATTAGATACTGTAGGTGTGTATTCCACCGGGCAACGCAACATCAACGGGAGAGCAAGAAGGTGTCGAGGTCGTCGACGACCGATGCGTCACCTTCGTCGTCGGCCTCGACCGGCGTCTCGTGCGCCGCAAAGGTCGCCGGATCAAACAGCACGATGCGCGCTGGCGGCGCCGTGAGCACCGGCAGCGACTTGGTCTTGCGCAAGTCGGCACCGTACAAGTTGACGTACGAAATGTCCATGGTCGGTGGATCGCTCAGCTGTCGGCTTTTGTTTGCCCATGGCGTCGGCGTTATGTCGAGCGCGTCAAAGTCCGAGCCGCCGCCGAGCGACGACGTCCGGAACGACGCGCGCCAGCTGCTGGCCTCGGATGACGCGTCGGAATTGGGCGTTGCCAGGCAGCACTCGGAGATGCTGTCCTGGCGCACCTTGCGCGAGCAGAGGTTGCACACCCGTACGAGGTTGTGCTCGTTGACTTTGGTGGGCACGCGCCACTTGCGGCTACAGCGCACACAGACAGCCTCGCCGCACGACTGGCAGTTGCGCATGCGCGAGAAGCGGCGGGGCTGCTCACAGAGATAACAACACCGCCCCGACGTGTCGTCGTCGTCGATTTCGTCGTCGTCGGTGTTGCTGCTCTTGTAAAAGCTCTTGGTCTTTGGCAGCAAGTTGCGTGTACTCAGTCGGACCTTGTGGACGTACTCGTTGACGTGTGCAAGGTGGCGCGCGCGGCGCTTCATGCCCATCTTGCGCACCCAGTGCGGAATCGCGCCCTTGAAGTCGGACGCAATGTGGTAGATGACGTCGAGGACGCCGGGGATGTCGGTCTCAATGTACGCGCAGCCCGTGTGGTGGAGCGCACCACGCACCAAGTTGAGGGGCGAGCTTTGGAGGTTCACGACGCCGGGCACGTCGACCGAGAGTTGGCAAAACGCCCAGCCGCGCCGACCCGACGAAAAGCGAAATTCGTCTTGTGCCTACGTCAAAATATGGAGAATGAAAAACAATACTTGGAAAAATCGAGAAACGCACCTCGACAAAGCAAAAGTCGCGGTTCTTGACGACCGGGACCGGGCTCTCGATGACTGACCACTTGATGTACATTTGCTTGAGCGGCTTGGCCGGCGTCCGGTCGAAAAAGCTAAAGAGCGGAAACATGTCGGCGAGGTCTTGCGCGTGGTGGTTGCGGTAAAAGTCGCACTTGGCGCGCGTCTCGAACGCATGGAGCTCGGCAATCTCCTCGAGCGTCGCCGTGATCTTGCCGACGGCGCGGTACGGCACCACGTCTACGTACATGCGATGAGCGCAGCAAGAAATTTCGAAAACGACGTACTTTTGTCGAGTTTGAAGCCGGGAATGTCGCCTTCGAGGAGCTGGATGCCGTCGTAATCGCCGACAAAGTTCCAGACCATACCGGGATCGCGCTTGAGGACCGCATCGAGGAAGGTCTTGAACGCCTTCTCGCCCGTGGCAATGTACGCAGCCTCCTCGGTCGGCGTGAGCGGCCGAACGTCAAAGATAGACTCGGGGACCGGAAACCCGTTGGGCACGGGCGTTGTCTTTGCGTCTGCGGTCATGGCCGCTACTTGGCAAATGCACTTGCACCTATTGCGGCTGGTGGCGTTGCCGGTTTTTGAACCAGATGGCGCCACGAGAACGAAGAAGAGACTGAAGACCGGCGAGTTGACACCGCGTGGGGTCAGTGATGAGCTCGGAGAGAGCTGCCTTCAACGGGTGTCGAGAACGAGTTGGTGGACGCCCGTGGCCACCCGATTGTGATGTGACTTTGCACTTTGCACTTTCTGGGTGGAGCGATCGGTCGAGTAGATGGATGAACGCGGGTGATGACGGCACCAAAAAGCATACCCGCGTCGGCACGACGGCGTTGATACGTCAATCCCAACGGCGTCGACACGCTGCGTCGGCAGAGGCAGCCGCTGCTTCGTGTCTGCGCGGTTGCAGAAGACCGGCATGCCACAGTAGCATGATTAACCGCGACCCGACGCACGTCCGTGCGCTTTTTCCAGCGAACGTGGTCGAACCGAGCGTTGCGGACGCTCGTGACCCTTGCTTGCCTTTCGCGGCCGCCATCTGGTGCCCGATTAGATCTTCTTCTTGCTCTCGCACTACACTGTACCGGAGATTCGATGCTGGCGACGATGGGCTGCCCACATACTACACTGCTCCGCGAGCAAGCAGGAGCAGGAGCTGCTGCAAGAGACAGCTACTCCGATTCTTCGTCGCGCGGTGCCGAACGTACTACCACCCTGTCGCTCCAGACCAAGGCTCCAGACAGTCCAACAATGCCGCTTTGAACCACGCGATTGGATACCACGGTGGTGTCGACGCAAGTCCTTTGCTTGGACGCGAACAAGTTCGGGTCGTCGGCACCGACAGATCATCCGCTTCCGTGTCCCGCGCCACCGACGTCGGCACGTCGCACGTACGAAGGCGTGTCGTGCGTTGCAGAGGCGGTGGCCAAAGCACAAGCAACAGGCCAGCCGCACATTTCGCCCTCAGCTTGACGTACCGGCCAAACCTCACGAGCGCTCTAGGAAGTCCACCATCTTCACTATATAATTGCATGTTAATAACTCATTTCAACAACAGGCCAGCCGCACTGGCCTCATCCATCTTCAAAGACGCGTCTCCACACCGGGGCAGGTGGTGCCAGCAACGTCATCCCTGTCAGCAGACTGGCACCAAAGGGTAATTCTGGTTCTGTGCCTTGGTGGCGAAGCGTCTGATTGCGCGTGTTGACGCGAGCCGTCCGACCCGTGGAAATTCGATTCGTCAACACGGTTTGCGCCCATAACAGCCCTACGTTGGACTTCTCCAGAGCTTACACAGAGGATGTCAGCCGTACAATGTACCGGTACGTTGAACGTCGTTGACTTTGTCGCTTTCAAAGGATGGGTGCCAGGGCGCATTAGTACGATAGGAAGAAACTTCCAACGTGTTTCACGTTGTTTCTTGGCGAACCCTCGCCATCCATGGAGAGTAGGTGGTGGTGAATAATGAACTCAGGTTCGCTGGCGTTGTCACTCGGTCGCCTCAGTTGGTCGACTCTAGTCAATCCACCATTTCTGTCTCGTGCACCGTCGTTTTCATGTCGTAAATTCAAGCTGGTTTGGAAGAGGTCTCAAAGGGCTTCTATCGTTGGTGGTGGCTCGCATTCAGCATTGAGGAATGCGTTTTGTATAGCCCACTACTAGAACAAGCTTGCACACGTGTTCATAGATCGCTGTCCGATGGTCCTTGTTGTAGTGGGAGATCTTAAATACTGCTAGCATTTGGGTTTTATGGACGAGTATGCTACCGCGACAACTCGTGCGCGATGCGAAGGCTCTGTCGCATCGGCGCCTGTGTAATGTGATCGACAAACTTGGCGAACGCCGGGTCGTCAAAGTCCATGCTGCCGTGTCGGGACCCCGGCGTCGACACGCCGCTGGCGTCGTCGTCGTCGAATTCGTCAAACTCGACCGTCGGTTCCATCATCACAAACGACGATGTCGACGGCTCCGGTCGCATCAGCGCCTGCGGGTGCACGTTGCCAATCGGCGCCGGTCCCTGCGCCTCGTAGAGCTTGAGGTACGAGAGATCCATCGTGTCTTCGTCAATTCGCAACGGATCGGTCGTCTTGGTCTTTGCCGTCGTCTTGGTCGGTGTCATTTCGACCGGATCGACCGTGCGACGACGAGGCGCGACGACGGTGGTCGCGCCAGACGTCTGCTCGACGGGCATGGAGCTCTTGCGAGCTTTGGCATCGGTTGCGCTTACGACCGACGCCACGTCCGAGGCGACCGACGAGTGCTTTCGTGCCTTGACGTCGCTGCCAGCGGACGACACCTCGGACGGCGCGCTCGAGTGGCCGTCGTCGGATGTCAGTCGGCCACTGCGGACAGCCGACGAGCACACGTTGCAGATGCGGACGCTGGGTTGGTCGGCCGGCGCGTTGGGGAGGCGCCACTTGCGGCTGCAACGACTACACACCGGCTCGGCGCACGATTGGCAAAACCGGGCGCGCGAGAGATCGCGCATGCAGAGACTGCAGTTGTGCACGACCATCGTTGTCGCCGCCGACGACGGTGTGTACAGCTCGGCTTTCGACTTGAGCGCGACGCTCGCGAGGCGTGCTTGGTGTACAAAGTCGTTGAGCGCGGCAACGTGCCGTGCGCGGCGCTTCATGGCCTGCTTCCGGACCCAGTGGTGGATGTTGCCCTTCATGTCGGTCGAGATGTGGTAGATGACGTCGAGGACACCCGGTGTGTCAGTCTCGATGTACACCGAGCCCGTGTGGTTGAGCGTCCCCCGCACGGCCTGGAGCGGCGTCTTCTGAAGCGACTGCACGTACGGCAACTCGATCGAATTCTGGCACAGCGCCCAGCCGCGCCGGCCGCTCGAGAGCTTGAAGAGGTCCTGCGACTCGAGGTAGACAAAGTCGCGGTCCTTGATGATCGGTACTGGGCTTTCGCACACGGTCCATTTGACGTACACCTGCTTGAGCGGGTGGGCGGTGCTGCGCTCGACAAGGTTGTGGAGCGTCATGAGGTCGAGCACGTCATCGGCGTAGTTGCGGATGAAGCGCTTGCACTGGGCGCGCGTGGCGCACGCGTGCATCTCGGCAATCTCTTCGAGCGTCGCGTGGATCTTGGTGACTGCGCGGAAGGGCGTGATGCTTTTGTCGAGCTTGAGGCCTGGAATGTCGCCTTCGAGGAGGCGGACACCGTCGTACTCGCCGACGAACGACCATCGCATCGACTCGTCGCGCTTGAGCGTCTTGTCGAGAAACGTCCGGAGGATCTTGTCGCCTTGGTCTAAGAAGCTCTGGCGCGACGCCGGCGACAGTGGCGGGACACGGAAGAAGTTGTCGTCGAGCGGGTACTTCATCGCGCCAGTGTCAAACTGGCGCCAAGAGTGCTTTCTTGACGGGGACGCCAGGTGGCGTGTAATGCCTCAAGGACTGGCCGGCCACCTGGGAACGAACAAAGGCGAAGAAGCGAACCATGCCCATCTGCTGCAGCGTGGTCTGATAGCCGGTGGCGTAATGTGTTACGCATACGTGGCAGTCGAGAGCCCGCACACGATCGCTGCATACAAATTTCAAGTCAAGTGGATCTTGGAGGTCAGAGGCGGTTTTGCATATCTCACTTTTCTGTTGCGTCAACACACCCCTGGTGCGCGGCCACCATGTACGGTAGACCTGGAAGCATACTGATATCCAGTAAAACATATGCAGTTTAGAGGCAGAGCGCACATTGCCCTTCGCACCAACTTGACGCAAATTGAAGGGCTCACAGCAGCGGGAGTACGAAGCACGGTCCCAAACGTGATCGTAGCCTCGGTCCTTCTCGTCCCCGTACTGTACAAGACCGTGTTTGCATCGCCGACGTCGGCCCATATGATGGTGCTATCATCCATCTCGCAGCTCCGAGCCGGGGAGGCCGTCCAAGCTGGCCGCCGCTCATATTTCGTCGGGTTGTGTGACAACCAACGAGCCGTCGAGTTGGAGGCTTGACGACGGCGAGTCGGTCACGAGGTTGTGGTGCTACTGCGTCCGTCCTTTCTTGCAGGATCGCACAACACGGTCGTCTGCACATTGAAACGACGGTCGATGCGCTTTGTTGGTCGTGGCCATGCGCCCGAGCCTGCGCCCGAGCACCTGTGTAAAAGCGACATCGATCGTCGCTCACCCCTCGGCGGCGCATCATCATGGTCGCTGCAATTACGAACGCGCCCATCACGCTCTCGCACGGAGAGCTAGGAGGCAGTTAAAGGTATGACGTACGCATCGGACAGTGACAATTTTGCGTTGGCATCTACTGCTCATTTGCGTCTATAAACATACACACACTTCTACCAAGGACGGCTCGTCTACTACGGTGCCGCAGGGCCTCTGGCCGAGTAGCGTGCGAGGCGTGCGCTTTTCTGCTGCTTGACGTTGATCTTGGCCATGAGGTTCAAAAAGTCTTCGAACTCGGCCGAGTCCGAGCCCTTCTCCTCTAGCATTGCAGCCGGCGGCTCGAGCATCAAGCGTGTTTTGGCTTCGTCGGGCGCCGGCTTGTGGCGGTCGTAGACCTCCAAGTAGCCCAAGTCGACGCTGCCCTTGGACTCGACCCGCGTGGGCTCGCCGTACTGGGTCAAGAGCAAGATAGGATCCACGACGTCCGACTCGTGCGGGTCCATGGTGCCCGAGAGCGACGAGGCGCTGCGTGAAAGCCGACGGCTGCTGGATGCGACCGCACCTGATCGAACGTCCGCACTGCACTTGGCACAGATGCGCACCTTGGTCGAGACGTTGCCGTGGGACAGGCGCCACGACCGACTGCAGCGGGCGCACACAACCTACACTGAGAGGTCTACACAAGCAAGAAACTTGCAATGCTTCCTACCTCGCCGCAGCCATGGCAGTTGTGGCGCTTGGCGAGGCCAAAGAAAGCCTTGTCGCAGAGATAACACAGCCGCCGGTCGGTTGTCGAGACGAGCTCGTCGCGCGACTTCATGGGGACGTGCATGAGTCGGCGCGCGTGCACAAAGTCGTTGATGACCGTGATCTTCCGCGCCCGGCGGCGCAGCGCCAGCTTGCGCGCGTACGACGGGATCGAGCCTTTGAAGTCTGTCGCCAACTGGTAGATGACGTCCAGGATGCCAGGCGTGCTCGTTTCGAGGAAAACGCACCCCGTGTGGTAGATGGACCCGCGCACAAGGCGTAGCTGCGTGTCGTGGAGGGGCGGGCACCACGGCAGAGCGATCGAGTGCTGACAAAACGCCCAGCCTTTGAGGCCGCCCGTCAAGCTAAAGGCGTCTTGCGCCTAGCGAACGTGGGCTCACGAGAATGAGCACGGCAATATAGTGTACCTCGACAAAGCAAAAGTCGCGGTCGTGGATGAAGGGCACGGGGCTCTGCATCGCTGTCCACTTGACGTACACCTGCTTGAGCGGCCGGTCGTCCGAGCGCGGAAGGCAGTTGTAGAGCGTAAGCATGTCAAGAATGTCGTGGTTGTACAGCTGCGTATACTCGTAGCAGTGCTTTCGCGACTCGAACGCGTGCAGCGCCGCAACCTCTTCGAGACTGGCGTGGATCCGGGCTTTGGCACGGTACTGGATGACACCTGCACGCACGATGATATGAAACCGCAAGTGCAAACTAGCGACATTGCACCTTTGGTGTGCGCACTCGGGTGCGTGGGCTCGCCCGCAAAGAGCTCGACGCCGTCGGCTTCGCCGTTGGGCCGCCAGTGCACGCTCGCGTCCGGAAGGAGGGCCTTCTTGAGGAACTTGCGAAGGACCTTTTCGCCGAGCTCAATGTAGTGGGTCGTCTCCGCTTCCGGCAGCGCCGGGCAACGGAAGAAGCCTGTCGGCACAGGGTAGTGCGCCTTCTTTGGCATGCTGAAATACTCGAGAATACGTGCTCATCGTCGTCCTGCTTCAAGAAAATGCACCCACGCCATTTTTTACCCGTGATTGCACCCACAGGTTCGGAGAATGTCCAATCGGACGCTAGCACGCAGCGAGTGTCTTTGTACCGCCTCTCGCCACGGCGTCTTCTTCTTCTTCTTGGCAATGGACGTAGACAGCAACGACCGACAGCACTTAGCGCATCCAATATCAAATGATAGGCGGCTGCGTGCATGGCAGCAGCGTTTTGAAACGGCCGACGACCGATGGTCTCTGGACGCAATGCTGGACCCACACATCTGGAACGCGCCACGTCACAGCCAAATGAGCCGGTCGGATGAGCCTCGCGGGTCCTTATTGGTGTGCTAGAGCATCGCGATTTTGATCGCGGAGCGACCATCTCAGATGGGCAATCAAAAGCAAGTGTGACCGACGTGGTCATCAAGAGTTGGACAAGCCCCGCCGATTGAGAAATCATAGCTGCAACGTCAATGGCCAGCAGCGTCTACGCTGACCGTGCGACCAATCTCGGTCAGCTGCGGCCTTTTTGTAACCAGAAAACGTACGTCGGCCGGGGTATGCCGAGATACACGGGTGGTATCTGTGTCGGCGCGCTCACGACAACTACCCGCAATCCAAGCCGCCCCGACGCCCCGCCGAACGTTCGCTAACCTCTTATTTTGATTTGGCCTCTGTCAATGACGACGGTAAAGCACGGCGTCTGTGTTCGACGCAAGCTTCGTCGATGCACTACGCTGTACAGACTGAGTTGTCCCTGCACCACCTGATCCACACCGGTACTGTGGTATATCTTCCCGATGACAACGTTGACATCAGTACCCCGATCCCCATTCGCGGGTAGTACCCGCACGCGCAGTCCGTAGCGATTACCCGCACAGCTTACCCGCACGTGTACGAAAACCTTCTAACGTTTTGCTGCGGCGCAGTTTATGGCGCACGAATACACGAGCTCGACGGCGTCCTCGTGCCAAGCCCGTTTTGGAGAGGCTTGTAGCACCACCAGATCTCAGATGCCTTGATCGCGCGTGCAGCAAATGGCAAACAGCAAGTTTCTTGGTGGATCGTTTCTTGGCTATTGATTGTGACGAGGTCAAGGAGTAGCCGCGAGAGCAGATTACACGACGATCGATGGTCCAATAGATTAGATCGCGCCCACTGTAGGACACATACGAGGGGTGGTGCCTACTACGGTACACAAGCCAGCAGGATCAGACGCCAAAAGCTGGTTACGCCACCCAGAGTCCACGCCAACCACGTACCATCTCGACGACGCCACCTTTCTCGCAGTTTTCAATTTCCCGCCACGAGTCAAGATGATGCTCACCATGTCAGGCAGCTCGGGCGTCTTTGCGTACGACCGCGCCAAGCTCTACGCCGACTATTCTGGCGACAAGACGGCCACAAGCACTGCGTACGTTACCAAACCGACGCGCCGATCGAGTTCAGGGTCGTCGGCCGAGACTGCGACGTCCGCATCGCCGCCCCCGCCCTACAAGCCCGCATTTGCCTTTGATCTGCAGACGATGCTCGTGCAAATGACCGCCAGCGTCGAGCCGTCCGTGCCAAAGCCGACAAAGCCGACGCCAACGACCAAGCCGCATCGTGTCTACGGCGACTATGTGGACGCCGCGTACAACCGGCCACGGTTTGCGTCCCGGCAGCGCTACTAAATCGCCGTTTTCTCGTATTTAAGATGCAAAATCGACCTAATCCTATGTAATTGTACACTCGACGTTGACTCGAACAGGTGCCATGCGCTTGGCGCGCGGACTAAAGAAAAGAACCCTCTGCATGGACGTGGACGCACCCGCGTCTGCCCGCTTGCGAGTCCCACGCTGTTTCGCCAACAATTAGACGCCGCCGCGCGCACGACCCCCAATGTGCTGTACGTGACGTGGGTGGACCGACAACGATCACTGCGCTAAGATTCCTTCAAGCATTCCAAGCTCGTCGTCCGTCGTCTGCGTCCGTATCAGCAACAACCCAAGCATGGTGTTGGGATGCCGAGGTCGCTGTAGAAGAGAGCGCGGCACGGACTTCTATGGAACGCAGCATCGGACACGTTCATCAATCCAGCGCGCCATCTTGCGCGTCTTGCAGTGTTAAATGGCGCAGAGGACCAGCCAGCTTGTTTAGCCGAAGGCACTTGGCGAAGAGAGCACCCAGCTGTCGTGGCAAGCTGTGGCGGGAATGTGGCTGCCAGCTGGCGGGTCTGCGTGAACACGCCAGAGAGCGATATGGAATCTGACATTAGTTCGAGTCGCAAAGAATGGAAGGCCGAGCACCACCCGCGACGGCTGGTTGCGTTCGATGGCGTTGACCTGTCCCACGGCAACTGGAATCGCAACCCACTTCAAGAGCCTCACTTTTCCATTCACCTCGAATACGACACTTACTACTGCGCAATAAGATGCTTGGCTCGTACAACCACCTCCTCCACAACGCGCACTCCAAGGCGGTGGGCGACATCACCAAGCAGCAAGGACCCACTAAGCGACGTATCTCCCGCACCGGCACGGTCGACTCGAACGCGTCGTCGGTCGGCACGGCCACGAGCAGCTCGAGCGACGACAGCATGAAGCTTCCCAAGTACCGCCCTGCGTTCCGGTACAACCTCAGCGTCATCGTCACCGACCTCCGAAAAAGCGTCGAGCAGCCAACGGCGCGCCGCCCCCATCACGGCCATCAGCGCGTCTAAGTGTGCGCCGTATCTAGCTCCGTGTCTCAGTGTGATGCCGTCTGCAATTTATATCATAATTTATCCAAGTGTTGTTCGGTATGACTTCGTGAATTGCTTGGCTTCACTGCGCCTCTCGAGAAAGGCCTGCACAGGTCATACGAGGACGCGTTTTTAATGGGGGGTCGAGCAGCGCCCACGTACGTGTCCACGCCCCTTCGTGCCCAGTGACCCACACCGAATGGGTTCGTGGCCACAGAACACAGCCGTTCGGCGCGTGTCCGATGATATACGTACATATTCGGCGGCGGCTCAGCGGCGAGGGATCGGCAAAAAGGCGTTTTCATTTTTCCCCTTGCTTCTGCGCAGCGAGTATCTTGCATACTCTACTATATTACCACGGGCGGACTATTACTCATACTGCTCAACTCTCGTGCGGTGTTGATGCGTTGCGCATCCTGGTCCCGCGCGATGAGACCCACCACATTGCCGTTGGAGATTGCACCAATCAACGCATAGATTGGATGACGTGGCAGGCTGAGCTGGCAACGGAAGCATGCAAGACACAACGGTAGACTTATAGCTTATAACATGCACAGCACACGCCTACTAATCGGCCAAAACACTTCGCGCCAGCGGTCGCTCTGAAGCGACGCGCGTGGGCTTGACATCGACACCATAGCAGCTCAAGTACGAGAGGTCCATGCGCTCGCTGCTACTGCCGGCTGCGGCGCTGCTGCTGCTATGCGCCGTCGACGGTGTCGGCTTGTTGGGCGGCGAGATGCGCGGGGCCGACTCGTGTCGCTGCGACGACCGGCGGCGGTGCAACGACCGGTTCTCGCTGTCGTCGTACAAGTGGATCGGCCGTGGCCCGCTGTCCGTGTTGGGCGACGGGTGTCGAGGCACGCCATTGCTCGAGTTGGTCCACGCACCTGTCGAGTCGGATGTGCCAGAGCGACACGTGTGGAGCATGCTCTGCTCCCATTGGCCGTCGCGGACGCTGTCGGAGCAGTAAGTACAGATGCGTGCGCGCGTCGGGCCTGTGATGCCGCCGTTGACGCGCCACGAGTGGCTGCAGCTCGTGCACACCGCGTTGCTGCACGCTTGGCAGGCCTTTTGCCGATGAAAGCGGAACGATTTGGCGCAGATTGTGCAGTTCTTGGCGGCTTTTGCGGTCTTCTTGACGTCGTCCTTGCTCCGGAGTGGCTGCGTTGCGAGGCGGAGGCCGTGCACGTAGTCGTTGATCATCGTGATCTTGCGCGCCCGGCGCTTGAGCGCCATCTTGATGACCCATGGCGGAATCGCGCCCTTGAAGTCCGTCGACATGTGGTAGATGACGTCGAGGACACCCGGGGTCTCGGACTCCAAGAAGACGCAGCCCGTGTGGTCGAGCGTCGCACGGATCAAGTTGAGGCTCGTCGCCTCCAAGGACGGGCAGCACCCGAGGTTCAGCGACGACTGGCAGTAGGCCCAGCCGCGCCGACCATTGCTCATTTCAAACTCGTTTTGCGCCTACACCACATTTAGCATCCAGGAGGTTGATCGGGAGTTGGTACCTCAATGTAGAGGTAGTCGCGGTTCTTGATCATGGGCACGGGGCTCTCGACGGCGACCCACTTGACGTACATTTGCCGCAGCGGGTGGTCAGCCGTCCGCTTCACAAAGCTGTAGAGCGGAATGATGTCGAGAATGTCGCTCGCGTAATGACGCATGTACTCGAAGCACTTGTCGCGCGTCTCAAAGGCGTGGAGAAGCGCGACTTCCTCGAGCGTCGCGTTCACTTGCGAGATGGCGCGAAGGCACGTTAGACCTACATTGAGATTCAGATTGAGATGCAATCGTTTTTCAACGGCAAAACGTACCTTTGGCAAAGGTGGGCGACGCGCCTTCGAGGAGGCGGACACCGTTTTGGTCGCCGGCCGACGTCCACGTGATGGCGTCGTTGTGGTTGAGGATGCGGTCGAGGAACTGCCGCAGCGCGCGCTCGCCGCTCTGGATGAGCCGGCTCTCGTCCTTGGCGCTCAGCGAAGGGCACTGGAACGCGTTCGTCTGCAGCGGGTAGTGCTTTCGAGTCATGTCCGGTGGAATGCTGATTTGTGCTCCGTCGAGCTCAACAAGTCGCGTCTCGAAGACAAGCCACCCGAATCAGGTTCTCGGATGTAAGCTTATTAGACGCGACCGCGCAATTACGCATCAAGGCTGACAACCCAACGCGGTCGGTTTATTGCCGTCTCGACCACCAATGCTAGCCGCGTCGACAAGAACGAAGCTCCATCTGCCCGCAACCGTCAAGAACGAGCCGTCAAGCGTGATCTGAACGCTGTAGAGGCCCTCTTGCTGGGCATGGCGAGGTGTCCGGCGCCGCACCACGTGGCAGCTGGGGGTGGCAGCTGGCTTTGCATACACTTGCCGTACCGTGGCAAACGCAATTGATGAATACGTCCAGTGCAGCATCGTGTACAAAACACGTTGGATGCCTCTTCGATACTAGTACTAGCCACCGGCACCGTTGCCAGCACGTCGTCTGGGGCGGCGTCGGATGCTTCGGAGGCGGCGGGAGCCGGCAATAAACTGACCATGCAGAAAAACGACCATGCAACCGGCAGACGCACCCAGATTCCAGCAGCACGACGGACGAGCGCAAGAGAGTTGGCTTGATGGGCGTAGATCAGGCGCGCTGGGTGTCAAAACACAGTCTTTCCGACCGTGGTACGTTGGACCGATCGTAAGACAGCACCTCGGAGGAGGCACGGGAGGTCGCCCGAGGCTGTGCTGATGCGGCGTCGGTCAGGTGCGCATCACAAGGATCGATCTGGGTGCTGGTATAGCAATTGCATGCACTCGTGCTTGAGCGCATCTTGAGGCAAGTGAATCTGAGCAGCGCGCGATGCTTGCCTAAACATCGGTCGAACCAGAGCTTTCTCTACGACGCGCCAACATTGCTCGCGACCTGATAGCATGACGTCAACCGTCGCACGGTTCAAGTTGGTTCAGATCGTCCTGATCCCGATCTGGTCGTCGGTCGCTCAACGATAAACGCATCGACCATGGTCGAAGCGCGTACTCTCAACCTAGGAGCATCGGAGGATAGACAGCAACGACAAACAAACACTACGCACGACGTCGTCGAGATCAGTCGCGACGCCTCGCTGTGGGATCTGCACTGCACTTGCGGCTCGTAAAACGCCAGAGGAATTCATTTCAATGCAGAGGGATAGAGCACATGAGAGCCTGGATAGAAAGAGCTACTAGTAGGGGAGGCCGTGGACAGACTTTCCGAGTCCTAACAAAGTACTCGAAAAGTCTTAGGACTCCCAAGGCTATCGATTCGCATCTTGCGCTGCGCGTGCATACGATGCAACCTTTACTCGGCGTGCATAGGTTGTGCCAATAGCTTGCGCCGACACAGAACCTCTCGCCTGGCGCGCAAATGGCGCCAACCGAAAATGCGCGCCGACTCTGGAAGCGACCAGCACGCAGCTTTATCCGGTTATTCTTACGGCCAGTCGTACGGTTCGTCTTTCGGCTAGCCAGAAAAACCGTTACAAGATAACCGGCTAGAGTGGATAACCGGTTGTGACCTCAGCCACCAAGATCCAGCGCTGCACAAGCATTGCAAGAGCGCCATCATCGTAAAATGGGTCCCAAGCTTTCGTTTGCTTGCGAGAAAACACAAAGGTGCGGGAATTAATAACGTAGCCTCTAATTCATACCACATCGAGCTGTGATTTGGCAGGCCCAACTGGACTCTTGGTGAGGTAGCCTGTACGACGGACAACGGGAAATTCCCTCGCGACACGAAGAAGAACCCACAAGCCACGAGCTCATCGAGTCAACTTACATTCTCTTGCCCAATGCTGATAGCTAATGCTGATGGAGGGACACGAATTCTTGTCGACGCCGCTGTGGATCAGCGACTGACCGACTGACGTGGCTCGTAACAAGCATCGGAACCAATCACGGTAGAAACGACCTTGAATCCAGCCGGCAAGTGTCGACTGATCGTCGATGTAAACCAGCGTCTGATCACGAGCAGCACGTGCAACAAAATGGGTTTGGCTCGGTTGATGCACCAAGGGAGTGTAGCTCCAGCATGGTTTTCATCTTGAGTCGCACGGCTCGGGTGGCTAGCCTTGATAGCGCTACCGGTACCGGTACACTGCGACTGGCGTGTACTAGTATGTGCAACTGCATGCGTACCATCATCACCCATTGCACGCACTCAACTTTTGTTGCAGCTTCGTGGAGTGGGTCGGTCATCGACACGTCGTTTGTGGCACGACGCGGCCGCTAACGCATGCGAGGGGCGACCTCGCCAGCTTCCAGAAGCCTGGTTCAGTGCCATCGGCTCTTCGAGTCGGTTGGCGACGATGACGCCGCGCTCGGTACTTTCATGACGCACGCAAACGCGTGTTGACTCGACAGCGCGGGAGATCCCTCGAGCCTGGCTTCTTGTGTGATTGGCCCGTCGCAATTGGAACCGCCAATCAATTCGCTCATAAATTGGAAGCGACCAATCACGAGCGCGCCGTTAGGTGTCGCTTCAACATGGCCATGTGGCCAAGTGCAATTTGGGAACCTTAATCTTTGCATCAACACGCCCCACTTTCCTTTTAGCATGCTTTCGCACACGTCCCGCCGCCTTGCCCGCCGGAGCCTCTCGACCGCGACGTCGCGCATCTTCAAGTCGCCGCACCCGGACGTCGAGCTGCCGCTCCAGACCTCGTGGGAGCTCCTCCAGACCGCATCCAAGGGCCGCGAAGACCGCACGGCGCTCATTTGCGGCCTCACGCACGAGAAGATGACGTACGGGACGTTCATTTCCAGCGTGCAAAAGGTCGCGGCCTCGTTTCTCGAGCGGGGCGTTCAGAAGGGCGACGTATGTGCATTTTCCTCGTCACTTTCACCTCTCAATTCCGACTTCAACTAGGTCATTGCAACCAACGCCGTCAACTGCGTCGAGTATCCCATCATCTTTCACGGTACGAGTTTGAACAAAAGCTGCAGCATCTCACAAACACGATACGTAGCGGCAACTGCGATTGGTGCGATCCTGTCGCCGGCCTCGCCGCAATTCCGTGGCGCCGAACTCGCCGTCCAAATGAAGGCGGCCAAGGTATTACTTCCATTCGCTCGATACAGTGCATTTTACAGAATGTGCTCGGACTAGGCCAAGTTTCTCATCACGCACGCGGCGGTGCAAGATGCGGCCAAGGAGGCCATGGAGTTTTACCCGCTCCCGATGGACCGCCAGTTTTGCATTGGACCCTCGACCCACTACCAGTCGTTCGAGTACGTCGCCTTCCTTGCTTCTGATACTCAACCACACATTTTGACTAGTGAGCTCCTCAAAACGAGCAATTTGCACCCGTCGCAGGTCGCGGTCAACCTCAAGAAGGACGTGAGCTACCTCCCGTTCTCGAGCGGCACGACGGGCCCGCCCAAGGTACTAGAAACTTCACAACACTAACGTATATTTTGTGATGGCACTAGGGCGTCAAGCTGTCGTACTTCAACTTGGCCGCGAACGCGATGCAGACGTCGGTGCTCGACGACCTCACCGGCCACACGGTCTCGGTGCTGCCGTATTTCCACATTTACGGCACGATGCTCATGAACGTGTCGCTGCTTCAAGGCGGAGCGCAAATCGTCATGCCCAAGTTTGATCCGCCGGCGTTTCTTGGCAACCTCCAAAGATACGAAGTCCGCCTCAACCACATTGTGCCGCCGATCGCAGCCTTCCTCGCCAAGCACCCGCTCGTCGACCAGTTTGATCTCTCGGCCACCAAAATGCTCGTCTCGGCGGCCGCGCCCATGGGCGAAGGGCTCGAAGCCGCGATCAAGGAGCGCCTTGGTATCACCGTCAAGCAAGCGTACGGCATGACCGAGCTCTCGCCCGTCGCCAACTACTCGCAGGACCACAACGCCAAGAATGTACGTTCGATACGATTTAGTATCAGATCTTATAGCCAAGGGGTAGGGCTCGATTGGTGCGACGATTCCCAACACGGAGCTGCGCGTCGTGTGCCCCTTCAAGGAAGGCGACGTTGGTGTCCGTGAAGTCGGCGAGCTCTGGTACCGTGGCCCACAGACGATGCTCGGCTACCTCGACAATGACGAAGCGACCAACGTACATACAGATCTGGGTTACGAACCTTGCAATCTCATATGGCAACAACGTGTAGGCGACGCTGACGGCCGATGGCTTTGTGCGCACGGGTGACATGGGCTATGTGGACGAGGAAGGCCACGTGTTTATCGTGGACCGCCTCAAGGAACTCATCAAGTACAAGGGCCACCAGGTACGACCTCGGAAAACACAGTGATGACCTTACACTTTATGGTGCTAGATTGCCCCCGCCGAGCTTGAAGATGTGCTCGTGACGCACCCCAAGGTCGCCGATGCCGGTTGCATCCGCGGGTACGATTCAGAGCCATCAAGTCGACGAGGAGCTCATGATTGTTGTAGTCAGAACGCCGATGGCGAAGAAATCCCCAAGGCCTGTGTCGTCCTCAAGCCCGGTCAGACCATCTCGGGCGAAGAACTCATGGAGTACGTGGCCGAGCGCGTCGCACCCTTCAAGAAGGTTCGCCAAGTGGTGTTTGTGCCCGAAATTCCCAAGAGTGCCACGGGCAAGATCCTCCGCCGTGAGCTCCAGGCCCAATATTAGAGAAGACGTCAGTGTAGCTAGTTGTCGTGGAATGACTGTCGAATGGATGATGTCATTTGGAACAAAATGTGAGCAGTTCTTTCTATTAAGCCATTCCAAGTAATGGCATTGCTACTTGTTGTGCCTGTTCGCACGCGCCTTTCACACGTCGTCGAGCAAGCTGCTGTACTTTGTGTCGTAGCACAAGAAAACATTGGTTGGATCACAAGCACATTCGAGCTAGTAACTTTCTGAGGGAGTGCCAGAGGACGCATGGTGGCTGCTGGGACAGACCAAAGTTCGAATCATACACGACAGAGCTCTCGCCGTGTACTCGATTCCTTGCGAGCGCATGGGCCATCAAATTGGTCCTTGGTCCAGCCCTAGCCCTAGCGCGCGCAGACTTTTTAGATGTCATGTTATACTAGTACGCCAACACCCCACTGGCCTCGATCTCGGTTGCATTCGCGGGGTGGAGCAAGGCGGGACAAGGGTTATTGCAACGTTTGCACTCATCTATCGTTTTTGTGGAAAAGTTGTCGATGACCACATAGCCCGAAATGCATTTGTCGACATCAACGACGCGATCTCTAAAGATAAAACGGGTAAAATATGTGTAAGTCGTCGGCAGTGTCAGGAGAGCACCTCCAGAGGCTCGTCAGCCGACACGAAGATGACACAACTTCGTCGCTTTTCCGTTTGGTGGTTTTCTCCAGCCCACCTCATTGGCTGTTTTCCCACCGAGGCTAGGGCTTTTTCCCTCCACTCGGAGGTTTTGCCCACCTCTCTCGTAGTTTGTATGTCCCATAATGTCCTGAATACATTCCGGGCCATTGGTCGTGGGGACCTCACGGTCCCTCACTTCTGTTTTGGTTCCGTTCTGGCTTGCTTCCCGCTTGCCCGTTTGCCTCCTCTTCTTCCTCTTCCTCTTCTTAGCTTCGTTCCTCTGCTTTGTGCTTCGCTGCCCCAAGTGCCAGCTTGACAGGCAGATCATACTAGTAGAGGTAGTCCACAACTTGTCTGTTGTGGATCGTATCGCAAAATAATGTTTCGTTGGCGCAAGCTGGGGCACCCGCATCAACAAGGCAAGGGAGTTGTCTATTCCCTTGAACAAGGAGGTTGCACGGCCAATGTATGTGCTGGACCAGTATCGAAAGCAGTTGCACCAGTGTCATCGCGACATCAACAAACGGACACGTTGACAAAGACGCAAGATTTCTAGTTGGGTGCTGTTGGAGAACGAAGGGAATGGAACAAACCGACGCAGCACGCAGCGGTAAAGCAGATACTATCGAGTTGCCGGGTAGCCACAGAGAAAGATTTTACATGGCCAGCGTGGCGTTCTTGAAGTCACACCACCACGCAGAATCAACGTTCGTCGCGACGGAAGTCGCGAGGCACCTCTCGTCATCAACGCTGTTCCTGTCCTGTTTTAGTTAGTTAGTATATGTCCTAGCGTATTTGCTGGATTGCACGACTGTCGGATTGAACACTCGTAGTGTCGTCGCAATATTCATTGATCGCAAGAAGCTTCTGCCTGCTCTGCACCGTGGTACCAATGCCGTAGTACAAACGTTATCCTGTTTGGCGATCTCGACTCCACTCCAATAGTATGATAATACTATATCACAATGAGCATATACTATTTACAACTAGCGATCCAGCCAGGACGATGGGAAGTTTGATTCAGCACCTTCAACAGCAGATACGCTACTCTACATACATCCCGTCGACACTAAAATATCAAAAGGCATCCATAGCGACGTGTACAAACTCTCCAAGCCTCGTGGAACCGTGGTGCAGCCGTGCTCGTCTCGAATGACGTCTGCACCCATCATACCAAAATAATGTTGCTTAGTGTTGTTTACTCGATCTATCCGATTCGTGTGCCGATGGCGTGTCCAAATATCTTGAAGATTGTATGCTCGAGACGACGTGTCCATGCAGAATCTCAGCGCCAATACAGTGTATTGCCGTCTGGTCGGCGCTCTTATCGGCCGTGCCACCGACGCCGGCGTGCGTGGCGACCTTTTGTGGCATCAGCGACAGTGCATACACACTATACGCCCTGTCTGCGTCCTGGTGGCCCACCCAGTGCGAACCTTTGAACCCTTTCATGCTTGCCTTCCATTACACTGTATGCGTGCGACACGATATCCGTACGCGTGACGGCCGGTGCGGACACGTTGCAAGACAGGCGGTCGCCATGGCTTGCAGTTTGCACTTTGCCTTTTGCCATGCTCCGCCGCCGCCTCTTCTCGACGCGCGTGTTCACGTCGCCGTACCCGGCTGTCTCGATCCCGTCCAAGACCCCGTGGGAGCTCATCCGCGACAGCAGCGTCGGCCGCGAAGAGAACCCGGCGCTCATCTGCGGCCTCACGCACGAGACGACGACCTTTGGCGGCTTCCTCGACAAGGTGCAGAAGATCGCGACGTCGCTCGCGGCCCTCGGCGTCAAAAAAGGAGACGTACGTACTGACCGTCCTCCATCCGCACGCCCATATTGCTAGGTCATTGGCACCAACGTCGTCAACTGCGTCGAGTACCCGCTCTTCTGCCATGGTACGCTCCATCATGACCCATACGATTGCTCGTTGCTCATGCAATGCCATGTGTGTAGCGGCCACGGCCCTCGGTGCCATCATGTCGCCGGCGTCGCCGCAGTTTCTCGGGACCGAGCTCGCCGCCCAAATGCGCGCCGCCAACGTACGACATTGCAATACCTCGCCGTCCTCTCACTGCATGCAACTAGGCCACGTACTTTATCACGCACCACTCGGTGCAAGCGTCCGCGCGCGATGCCATGACCGAGTACGCGATCCCGATCGACCATCAGTTTTGCGTCGGCCCGTCCGACACGTTCCAGTCCTTCGAGTACGACCGCCTTGCGAGTTCTGTGCTTGTGCTTATGGTATGCGGTAGCGACCTGCTGCGCGTCGACAGCATCAACGTCCCGGCAGTCGAGATTGATGTCGTCAACGACGTCAACTTTCTGCCCTTCTCGAGCGGCACGACCGGCCCGCCCAAGGTACACATCTCTGCGATGCCAACAGGAAGCGCATGTGCATATAGGGCGTCCGCTTGTCGTTTGGCGGCCTCACGTCCAACGTCGTCCAAGCCAGCTCCATCGATCGCATGGGGCCGCATGCGATCATGGTGCTGCCCTACTTTCACATTTACGCCACGTTCATGATGAACTGGGCCATGTACCAAGGCAGTGCGCAGGTCGTTTTGCCCAAGTTTGATCCGTCGACCTTTCTGCACTGCCTCGAGCGCTACAAGGTTAGCTCTGCATGTACGAGCAGGATGGTAGACTCCGAAACTAGGTTGAGAAGGCGCATCTCGTGCCACCGCTTGTGGCCTTCCTCGCCAAACACCCGATGGTCGACCAGTACGACCTCTCGGCGACCAAGCATGTGATTTCGGGCGCGGCGCCCATGGGCGAAGAGCTCGAACAGCAGCTGGAAGCGCGCCTAGGCATGAAGATCAAGCAAGGCTTTGGCATGACCGAGCTCTCGCCCGTTGGCGCGCTCCCCATGGACGGCCAGGCCAAATACGTACGCCCTATCTCTCTATGACAAAGTGTCCACATTATTACGTGATTAGGGCTCGGTGGGCCCGCTCTTGCCCAACACGGAACTCCGCGTCGTGTGCCCCATTAACGGCACGGACAATGACATTGACGTGCCGGGCGAGCTCTGGTACCGCGGTCCGCAGACGATGCTTGGCTACCTCAACAACGACGAAGCAACCGCGGTATGTATCAACTTGATAGGTTGAAACTACTAGATATGGTGGGCTCTAGGCGACGCTGACTGACGACGGGTTTGTCAAGACGGGCGACATTGGGTTTGTGGATAAGGATGGCCACATCTTCGTCGTCGACCGCCTCAAGGAGCTCATCAAGTACAAGGGCCACCAGGTATTTCTTCTGCTACAACTTTCACCATGAGGCCTTATGGTGTTGCGAATGATGCGCGTAGATTGCGCCGGCCGAGCTCGAAGACGTGGTCATGTCCCACCCCAAGGTCGCCGACGTGGGCTGCATTCGCGGGTACTACATCGATGCGGTCGTCGTCCACACGGCTCACAACAGCACGTAGGCGTGACGACGCGGGCGAAGAAATCCCCCGAGCCTGCGTGGTGGTGCAGCCCAACGAGACGCTGTCGGCGGACGGTAGACCTATCTGCATGGCAAGAGTAGCAGCTCACAGTGCTGGCGTAGAGCTCATGGCGTACGTGGCCGAGCGCGTCGCGCCCTTCAAGAAGGTGCGCGAGGTCGTCTTTGTCGACGTGATTCCCAAGAGCCCGTCCGGCAAGATCATTCGGCGCGAACTCCAAGCCAAGTTTGGGGCTGCGTTCGGCTAAGTCCTCTTCTCGTGTCTTCTTTGATAACGAAGCCTCGTTTGTGTGTGTTTGCAAAGTTAGAAATTGCATGAATCCGAGTGGCAATTTTGGAGAACCGTTGCGGGAATATTAGGTTGCGACTCTGGTATTTGTTATCGAATGTGATACACATATCCGATTTCCTTCGAGACGTCGGGAGCCTGGACACGACTTTCGGAACGACCATGTGGTACCAGACGGGCGGCAAGGGGCACACGCAGGCACGACGCCCCTTGTACCAACTCGAGTACCGTCCAACAATGCGACGGCAAAGCACCCATGATAAGCGCATCGAGTATTCCGACCAGGTATCCCGCCACGCCGTCGACGACGGGTTCTCATGCAGCTCCTTCGCGCTTGCGTGCCGTCGATCGAGCACGACGGATTGCGCTACGCAAGGCCATCGTAGCATCATGCATCTGGTGCCGCGCGGATCGGCGGCGGCGACGACGACGACAACTGGCATGGACAGCGTCCATGTAGGCTCTATCAGCGCACGACGGCTCGAAGGAGGCGCGGGGCCATGGGACCGAACTCCCCACAACGTTCGTATCCATGTGGCTCAACCTGCCAACACCAGATGCATCCGACCTTCTTGACTGCTTCGTCAACAGCAAATCGTCTCTCGGTCCAAGTTGAAGTTGCACTTTCGGCGTTTCAGCCAATCAGAAGCGGATCTTTTCGAGCAGCGATCAGCTCAGCTCAGTCGCTGATTTCTCGCCCACACGACGAGCATGCTCCTCCGCCGCCTCGCGTCGCGCCGCCTGTCGACGGCCGCCCAGCGCATCTTTGCCTCGCCCTTGCCAACGATCGAGTTCCCGCTCAAGACGACATGGGAACTCATCCAAGAGTCGGCGGCGACGCCCGACCAGATGCACAAGCCCGCAGTCATTTGCGGCGTCACGCACGAGTCCATGACGTATGGCGAGCTCGCGGCCAACGTCGAGAAGATCGCAACGTCGCTCTCGGAGCGGGGCATTGGCCAAGGCGACGTCGTCTTGACCAACGCCGTCAACTGCATCGAGTACCCTTTGATCGCGCAAGGTACTTTCGCATCGTCTTTGCTTTTGTAAAAATCGTGGGTGCACTGCGTAGCGGTGACGGCGCTTGGTGCGATCTTGTCGCCGGCGCCGCCTCTTTTCCGCGGTGACGAGCTGGCCGTTCAAATGAAAGCAGCCAACGTATGGTCGCACACAACCCTTGGTCGTTGGTTCATCATTCTTGATCTAGGTCAAGCTCGTGATTACACACCACACGGTCCAGGCGGCGGCGAAAGAAGCCATCGCACTCGCCCCGGTTGCATCCGACCGCCAGTTTTGCATTGGCCCATCCACCGATTTCGAGCCGTTCAGGTACTTGAAAAATTTACCAAAAACAAACGACCGAGCACACATGTAGCAACCTGCTCTCGCCGAGCGCGCTTCCGGGCACGTACCCCAAGCCGACGCTCAACCTTCTCGAAGACGTGAGCCACCTGCCCTTCTCGAGCGGCACGACCGGGCCGCCCAAAGGCGTCAAGCTCTCGTTTTGGAACATGACGGTCAACCCGCTCCAGGCGTCGTACGCCGAGCGCATGGGGCCGCACGCGCTCGCGATGCTGCCCTACTACCACATTTACGGCGGCATGCTCCTCAACATGTTCCTCTTCCAAGGCGTCGCGCAAGTCGTTTTGCCCAAGTTTGAGCCGCACACGTTTCTTGCCGCCATGCAGCGCTACAAGGTCGGCACTTGCTCTCGAGCGACATCTCATGCGATGCATGTAGATTGAGAAGGCGCACATTGTGCCGCCGATCGCAGCCTTCCTCGCCAAGCACCCGCTCGTGGACGAGTACGACCTCTCGGCGACGAAGGCTCTCATCTCAGGTGCGGCGCCCATGGGCCAAGAGCTCCAGGACGCCATCACCGACCGGCTTGGCCTCACGATGAAGCAAGCGTACGGCATGACCGAGCTCTCGCCGGTCGTCAACTACTCGATGGACGACAACGTCAAGCCGGTACATTTGGTTTTGAAATGCAAGGGTTAGGGTTCTACACCGAATGCGATTAGGGCTCGAGCGGCGTCCTTGTCCACAACACGGAGCTGCGCGTCGTGTGCCCTGAGAAGGGCCACGACCTTGACAAGCACCAAGTCGGCGAGCTCTGGTACCGCGGCCCGCAAGCGATGCTTGGTTACCTCAACAACGACGATGCGACCAAGGTCCGTCGATCTAGACTGATAGATTGATACATAAGACCGTCGTAGGCCACGATGACCGACTGTGGGTTTGTCAAGACGGGTGATTTGGGCTACGTGGACGACGACCACCACGTGTTCATTGTCGACCGCCTCAAAGAACTCATCAAGTACAAGGGCCACCAGGTTGGCACTCGCAATGCGATGACGTAGCATCTTACCTGGCGTAGATTGCGCCGGCCGAGCTCGAAGACGTGATCTTGTCGCATCCGAGTGTCGACGACGTGGGCTGCATCCGCGGGTACAACGCCGACAAGGAAGAAGAGCCACTGGCGTGCGTTGTGCTCAAGCCTGGCCACAGCGTGACGGCTGAAGGTATTACTTCTGGTTGGTTCGGCCATTGAAATTGAGATAGACATCATGGAGTACGCCAACAGCCGCGTCGCACCCTTCAAGAAGGTCCGTCAAGTGCAGTTCATTGACGCGGTGCCCAAGTCTGCGTCCGGCAAGATCCTCCGGCGCGAACTCCAAGCGCGGTTTGCGGCCTGAGCGGCGGTCGTCGTTTCAACAGTGTCCACATCTGTGCGTCCAATATACAGTGCTGTCTCTTTGTCTCTTCTACTCATACTACGACGAGATCGTTTTTAAATGGTGCACAAGTTGTCTGGTACAGTCCAACCTGTCCGTGCTGTCCACGGTCCATACCTCGCCAACGTAACAACGACTACTGACGCGAAAGGCTCAACCACCCGTCACTGACGTGCTTCGCCATCGCTGTTGATTTCAGAGTTCGACCCAAACGATATGGTTGCCCCATGGACGCTGAGCTTCAATTTGGCCCCCATGTGAAGCCCTGTGAAGCAACGACTACCCTCACATGTCATTCTTGATGGGCGCTACAGTGGCCCGCAACTTTACCCGACAGAGATTCACGACCTTTTTGTGCGGGTTATAAAAGATGTTTATAGCCGTTCTGTGCGCTAAACGTGCTATATATCGATAGCCGAGACACAGAGGAACACGAATATAGTTTGATCTTCTTCGTAGCATGTCTAGTCGCTGAGTTATAAAAGCTGGAAGACGGACCATTTAAGGTGGGGAGGGGCCAAAAATGTCCGTTTCCAGAGCCGGTACACCGGGCTACACCAACGCTATCCGTACAAAATCTCTTTAACCGGATAGTATGCCCCGGGCTACGAAAGTGATTCGCATCGCCATTTTTCACCACCGATCCATGGTGCGACCCGGCAGGCAAGCGTTTCATCTGCGCCGCGCCAGGGCAGGTCTTGAGGCCAAGCGCCAAGCGCCTGAGCTAGGCGACGTTGTTGAATTTGACGCCGAGGAGAGCGACAACACCGACGAAGAACACGACAACTGCGCCCACGAGCCTTGCCAACTTGTACTAGGACCGGTACCGGTGCGTGCTTTGATCCACCACTTTGACACCAACTGAGGAATTCCATTAGGAAGCATCGCTCGCGTACAAAGTCGGGACCATCGACTGAGACAGCGACGACGAGGTCGATCTATGGAGCCTACTGGATGCGCGGGGCGATGCTGTTGCAGGGACACCCAAGGGCCGTCTCACGATCCTACGCGAGCGCGAGCTGCTCGGCCCCGCCGAGACGATCCGTGGGCAGTGCAGGAAGACGCCCTGCACGACAGAAGAGCCGTACAATTGCTGTGCGGTCAACTTGCTCGACCATCAACCCGACTTTGCGGCTCAGAAGTCGATGCTTGAGAGGGTCTTTGAAGATAGCGGCCACTTGATGGACCTCCTCCGCAAGTTCCATCCCGAGTTCAACCCAATCGAAAACTATTGGGGAAGTGCCCAGGTCTACTGCTGTCATCACTGCGACTACACGTTCAAGGCCTCCGCGAAACGGTTCCAGCTGCTCTTGCTCAAGTCCCTCTGCAGCATGCTCAGCGCTTCGAGCGGCGTTATCATCGGTACATGCAGGTGTACGCAGCTGGACTTCCACCGCATCTCGCAGAGTTCGCCGTCAAGAAGTACAAATCTCACCGCTCCATTCCATCGGAGAATCTCATGGAACGCATGGAATTTGCAGCTAAAAAACGCTAGAAATCAACGTATATGTGCTCTTCTACTCACCGTTGTGTGTCTTTTCAGCCTCAACGGCGTCAAAACGATTCTGGAGAGGATTTTAGGTATTGCAAATTTTCCGACCAAATTTGTCCACTTTGACAAAAATTGTCGGGTCAAGATGCGGGCCACTATAGCATGGCAACCGTTGGCTGGTGCTGCTAGGGATAGGGTACAGGACATCCGCCGCTTGCACTCATCTCCATTCCAAACTTGCGGTCCACTGAAGACGCGGTGTCGGGTCGACAGTAGGGGTCGAGTCCATGTTAATGGTACGACGGCAGTAACAAGACAAAAGTGTATGACGCCAAAACGAACGATCCGAAGACTCGGACTCGTAAGGCGGACAGATGTGACGCCTACGACGCGCGCTCGAGCCGCGCGAGGACGTCTTGCATGCTCGGCCGTTGGGCCGGATCGATCGTCAGCATCCACCTACGCGTGTCACCCATCGTATTCCGTTGCGACAAAGTATGAATGCTGTACGTGATGAGCTCCGTCACGAGCGGCGAGTAGATGGACTGCGACGGAAACTTGACGGCCCCCAGCACGCCGAGGTACGTGACTTCAATGACTTTGACCTGCACACGCTAATGAGATCCAAAGGTCGTCAAACACAGTCGCGTACGTGGCCAGCGTCCGAGATCGAGCACTCGTACGGCGAGTACCCAAACGCCATGCCGTACAGCAAGCAGCCCATGGCCCAGACTAGTCATCCGCACGACTCGATACAACCACAAGGTCATTGCTTTTGGGTACCGTCCGTGCGGCTCGTCAGCACGGCGCCAGTGGCCACATCGTAGAGCTCTAGCAATGCGCATGTTGCAAGCGGCAAGAAGCATACCGCGTCTACCTGGCGCGCGATAGGCCATCGAGCTACGTGGGTGTTGAGGATGCGATGGTCAATCCATCCTACCTGTGGATCGATGCTGTCTCTTGGGCTTTGAGCGCGTCGCCGCGGGTCGAGATCTTGATGTCGCCTTCGACAACCGAGCCAAAGTCCGTCAACAGCGGCTCCAGATCGTGGTTCAGCAGCACATTTTCCGGCTATACCACGCCAATAAGTCACGAATAAGAGCGTCGACGGACCTTGATGTCGCGATGGACGAGCGGCGGCTGTTGGCTGTGCAGAAACAAGACGGCGGTCGCGACCTTGGCAAAGATATCGAGAAGCGCCCGCTCGGGCATGTAGGTTTGCCGCCTAGCACACACCTGCGCTCACGCGTCTACGAAGGAGGACAAACATACGCGCGGTACGAGTCGATGTACTGTCGCAACGAGCCATTCTACACACGGGATTAAAGCGGTGACCAATGATGCCAACGAGAATGCTACCTCGACAAGCGGAAAGAGGAGGTAGTACGTGCTTTGGTCGGGCAGCGGCGAGTGCGTCACCGTGTAGTCGACGAGCGGCATCAAGTGCTTGTGACGACACTTCTTGTGGACGCTACGCAGAGCTGGAACGTGCACAGGAGGGCGCGGCGCACGTACCCCATCTCGTGCACGACGCCATGGCGCTGCTCGGTCGATTGACACATGACCTTCTTCATCGCGAGCCGCTCCAGCGTCTCCGTGTCGTGGACTTGGTAGACATACGAGAAGCCGCCTTCGGCAATTTCGTGGTCGATCACGACGCTACGCCACGCCATGAGACGCTTCGCTGGCAAGATACGCGGCGTACGATCGACCGCTCTGCATGACGATGGCCGCAGCGGCGCCAGGCAGCTGGAGCCCAAAGCAGCTAAAGAGGCGCGAGGCCACCTGGAGCGGCGCGGCCGTCACGAGCGCGCAGACGGTCTGGCGCGGAGCGATGGGAAAGGCCATGTAGGGGCCGCCGGCGTCTGCCATCTTCTTGTTCGTCGAATCTCCCGTTGCGTCGCGCGCTGATTGGTCGGTCCATGACGGCTTTCGATTTTTAAAAAGCGTTAACAAGCGCTCTTTTTCTATCCGGCACCATTGATATTCATTGGCAGAGGTCCTGTCGTATTGCATACTGGAAGCGGATTGGCGAAAAGACGCAATCAAATCAGGCCAATCCAAAGCGGCGAAAGATCCACTGCGCGATGGACGGCCTCCTCCTCGAGACCGAGGGCGTCATCAAGGACATGGTCGCGTCGGCCAAGCGCCTCGACTGCATGATCCAGACGCTGTACAACGCCGAGCATGCGCTCGATGACGCTGTCGATCTGCACCCAAAAGAAGACGTCGTGCTGCCCGCAGTGGCGCCCACAGACGACGCGGCGGCCTTCTTCGAGGTACGACACCGTGATGTGCATGTACGCGCATCACTCGCTATACTAGGCCATGCACACCGCATTGCAGCAACACGCCGAGGGCCTGCGCTTCCCGGTCGCGCCACTGCTAGCGCCATCGGCGACGACCGACGCCGTCAGCGACAAGGTCGTGTACCGTATGAACGATACGCCACTGCCCAAGACGTCGACGGCGCTCTTCCTCGAGAAGGCCACAGCACTGCTCCACGCCGTCGACTGCACGCTGTCGCCATCGATGGTCGCAACCTATGTCGCGCGTCTCGTCGCACTGGGCCACGACCTCGAACCGTACTGTACGCTGGGCGGAGCCACATGCTTTCCAACGTCGCTGCCCGGGGTCGTGTGGAGAACGGGCATCCTCATCGCGCGCGTATACGTCCTTATGCAAGCTCTCAGCAGGTGGCGATCGCAGACGTAGGTGCGCGCTGAGGTGTCGCTCGCAGATCATGTGTGGGGGTTTCGGCTGCATGTCGGCGTCGAAGGCATCTTGCGCGCCCGCATCGGCACCACGCAAGGCCCTGCGATCCCCGTCTACTTGGAGTGCGACCTCGTCGACCCGCACTATCTAAATACTGGTACAACCCACCGGAGAGATGCAAGTAGTGACTCATACAGAGCCGGGCGTGCGCAACCTGTACATGACGCTACCATACGTCAAGCCCGCACTGCCAGTCGTGCAAGCAACAGCGACGTCCTCTCTGCGCAGCGTCATCGCGTACGCATCCATATCTTTGGCCTGCACATCCACGCTGCGTCTGGTAGGAGCCAACGCCCGACGCCCGATATGGTCAAAGTGACGTGGCAGGCTGACGTGGCAGATGCAAGCTCCCGCGTGCAGCTTTCGTTTGATGCGACCGTACACCCTCGTTATGCCGTATGGAGAAGTACATGGCGTGTGATCTAGCCCTTCCTTCGCGCCCGCATCGTCGAGTCGGCGTGCAGCCATGTCCACGCGGTATGGCTGTGCGAATGAGCTTTGATGCGATCGGCGTTGTAGCTCTTTCGAAGCGACGTGGGCCTTCTCTACTCGATGGGGAAAGGCGCCGACGGTGCGCTCGGCCATGGAGCGTTTACTGACCTGCACCACCCCGCGCCGATCGAGAGCTTTTACGAGCGTACGCACACCCGCCTCGTTTCCTAGCTCATGGCGGCGGTAGAGCCCGAGGCGATAGTTCTTATTGCGCGCATCGCCGCCGCCAGCGACCCGGCGGCCGCGCACGCAGCCCACTCGTTGGCAGTGACGACGACAGGCGCTGTATGGGCGTCGATGCAAGCGCGTTCGTGCGACAGATCGCGTAGGTCTACTCATGGGGCGTCCCCACAGCCTCCGGGACGCTGAGCAAGCAAGGGCACCGTAGCGACCTTCCGACCCGCGTCGTCTCCCTCGACGTACGCGTTTCATCTGACATCTTTTGATCATGACTGTGGTATAGGGTCCGTGTACGCGAGTGGCGGCCGGTGCTGGCTTTAGCCTGGCGCTGACCGAGACAGGACATGTGTTTTCGTGGGGCAAATGGCTCCACGGCCGCCTCGGTACGTGCCATCGATGTGCAGTAGCTCTAGTGTCGCCCTTTGTAGGGCTGGGTCCGACGCCGCCGGCTCTTGGCCGAAAGACGCTTGCAAACAAGCCCATTCTGCAGCAGTATCAGCTGTCGCCGGCACGCGTGACCGACTTGGGAGACGTTGTCGTCACCGAGGTGCGAGTTGGAAGCTGGTTCTATGGTCTGTAGTGTATGGATATACAGATTGCGTGCGGCCAAGCGCACGCGATGGCCATTGCTAGCAGCGGCCAACTCTACGCGTGGGGTCGAAACTTGCATGGTCAACTCGGCCTCGGGCACTGCCACGACCAATGTGTCCCGCAGTCCGTCGCCATCACGGCCGAAGCGTCGTCCGTAGGCCCTCGTACGTTGGACTACCGTTGAATAGCTTGGGGGTAGGGCTACTCGGACGCGGTGGCGCTGGGGGTCACGGCCATCGCGTGCGGCGACATGCTCTCGATCGCCGTCGACGGCCACGGCCACGTGTGGACGTGGGGGGCTGGCACATGCGGCCACCAACTCCCGTCCCTCGTGCGAGAAAACGGTCTGCGGTACGCCTCCGCCGCTGCAACGGGAGGTCACATATATGCGAATTAGGTCGGACCTCGTGGCGTGGCCGTGGTTGTATCCCCAGCGCATGCTCCAGCTGCCGCCGACGATTGTGGACGTGGCGGCCGGCGATCGTCACTACCACGTGCGCACGCACACGGGCGACGTCTACACGTGGCAGTTTGGTAGTTGACCTATCGCATTTGTATCGTTCATACCATGGACTAGAGGCGGCGGTCCCGATGCTCGAGGCCAAGTGGGGCACGATCGAAGCCATCGCAGGCGGTGGCAGGTGCATCGATCCTCGCTGCGGCCCTTCTTTTTAACCTATTTTTTGTAGCGGGTCGGTGCTTGTCTCAGGCCTTTCGTTTCTCGCTCAAGACATGGCGCGACTCTGGCTGCAGTGCAAGCATATGGATGACTCCGGCGACGTCATCTTGCTTGTGTCCGGCCGACGCATCGCCGCCCATCAGCTCGTAGATTGCTCAGTCCCATACCTTTGCGTGACTAAGGGTATCCCAAGGTGCTTGCGACGCGCTGCGACGTCCTGCGCGCGCGCTTGGTCGACGAACGTCAAGCGCGCGAGGCCACAAACCATTGCCTGGAGCTCGTCCTCTACGACTTGCGGTCTGTGGTCGATGCTACCATCCCAAGTGCTAGTGTAAAATGGCGTAGGTACGACGTGTGCCTCGTCGTGCTCGAGTACCTCTACACGGACGCTCTCTTGACGCGTCTGGATCCCGCGTCGTCCCTTCCGCGGGACTTGCTCGCTGCTGCGAGAATGTACGAGCCGTCGATCCAGTGTGATTTCTCCTACAATCGACAACTAGACTCCACTTGCCGCACCTTGAGAGTCTTTGCCAGCCGTACGTGGTCGATGTCGCGCCACGTGCCGTACGCCTCGTGGTCTCGTGCATCGTTGGCTGTGACGATCTCCTTAGGTTATCAGCTCGTATGCGACAGACTTTGTCGGCGCCCTCGGCAGCTTTGTGTGGTCCGACGTCATCTTGGTCGCTGACGGCGAGCGTATCTACGCCCACAAGTGCATCTTGGCGGCTCGAAGCGACTACTTTCGGGGCCTCTTGGCGTCGTCCTTGCGCGACGCAAGCCTCGATGTACATGATCAACACGAGACGTTTTCATAGCGATGGGGGTAGGAGCTGTCGGTGGACGTGCGGTTCGAGACGCTCCGCCGGGTCCTCGACTTTGTCTACTCGGGCGTGTTGCCACCAAGTGCTTCCGATGCAATCCTCTTGGACGACCTCATTGCCGCCGACCGCCTGGGTATCGCACGGCTCAAAGGTACGGCGTTTGTCTTTGGAGTGGAACAGCGAGTTTCGGTAGCGCTGACCGAGGCGCGGCTTGTCGTGACGTTGGCAAACTGCCTTGACGTGCTCGTCACCGCCGACATGGTGACGGCGCCCGTCCTCCGCGAGGTTTCTCCCATCTCTGCGGTCGAATATATATATATTGAATAGGCTGCGGTGATTTTTGTCTTGGAGAACCTTTGCGTGCTGGCGGGTGCGCCGTCGTTTCTGCAGCTCGTGCAAGAGTACCCGACCTTGATGCACGAGATCATCCACCACCCGTCGCGCACAACCGAGCGCTGGGCGTGGCGGGTACCGATCGTTCACTCTGTCTCTTGACGTATCGGGTGTAGGAGTACGAAGGGCTCGTGACGCGCGAGAGTGCCGAGAAGAGCAGCGAATGGAAGGACGATGTCGATTTTCCGCTGCTACCGCTCGTCTTCTTGGCGGCCGTCGCGCTCGCTTATGCCTTTGTCGCTGGTGAACTGCCTCGGGCCGAGACCTACATGCCGCTCTACAACGGCGCGTTGCTGCTTCTCGTCGGCCTTTTTGCCGCCTACAAACTCCAGACGACTTGAGATCCTTGTTGCATCTGTGCACACAACGTCTTTGCTACTAGTACAGTAAATTGTATTGGTTCCATTGGTGTAAGATGGCATCGCTTCGACGGGTTGATGGATAGAAGGCATGCGCTGAGGACGAGCAAGTATCCCTCGGCCCCTCCGTACTCCTACATCCGATTCGTTACTAGATAGATAGATAGATAGATAGATAGATAGATAGATAGATAGATAGATAGATAGATAGATAGATGGTCGATTTGGATTCGTGTTTATCATGGTGTTGGAGTCAGTCTGGGTGGACGCAACTAGGGGTAGGGTACGACGTTCGAAGATTGTGCAACCGTTCGCAGTCGTGGCGACGATGCTCCGGGCCAAGTCGAATGCGTTCATCACCAAGACGCGCAAGGCGATGGTCGCGCCGGGCGACGTCGTGGCGCAGCAGCAAAAGATCCTCGAGGAGGTCGAGATCTTTGCGGCGGTCAAGAGCAACAACATCTCGCGGGCGCTGTCGCAGCTGCGCGCGTGCCCCGACGACTACCACCGCCGCGACACGGTCGGCGCGACGCCATTGCACATTGCGTTCCTGTACCAGCACGTGGAGCTCGGCCAAACGCTCGTGCTCACCGACCTGGCGCGCGCGACCGCCGTGTACGTTCTTCGATGGACAAGGAGGTGGCAACGGTCTGTAGGTACGAAGGCAGCTCGCCCGACGACCCATCTCCGTACCAAGGCGAAAACATCCTGCACATTGCAATCGTCCAGCGCAACTTTGGCTTGATCCAGTGGCTCGCAACTACCGTGCCCGACCTGCTGGTGAACGACACGAGAGGCTTCCGTGTACGACGCGCGTGCGTAGGACGCCGAGACAACCGGCGATTTCTTCGCTCCGAGCAAGCCGTGCTACTTTGGTGGCACGCCCTTGCTCTTTGCTCTCGCGTCGCGGCAGCTCGTCGCGGCCGCTTGCATCCTCGAGGTCGCGCATGCCCAGCCACCCGACTCGAAAGGTATTCGTTGCTCTTTCCACAAATATGACAAGTTGTACATGGTGCTAGCGTACAAGACGACTATTTTTATGGCCGATTCATACGGTAACAATGCTCTCCACCTCGCGGTCGTCCACAACGCGCCCGACGTCTTTGACTTTGCGATCGCGCACGCGATCCGGCGCTTGTGGCAGCCGGACGACGCGCCGTTGCCGACGCTCGCAGTCTTTCTCAAGACGGCGCAAGGCGACATGGCGGATATCTTTGTGCGCTTCTTGCGCCGCCCGAACCACGAAGGCTTGACGCCGCTGGCGCTGGCGGCGGCGCTCGGCCGACGGGAGATGTTTGAGCATATGCTCCGGGCGACGACAACCATCGCGTGGGTCTACGGGCCGATCACGGCCAAGATGCTGCCGCTTCAGGAGCTCGAGGAGAAGTGCTATACGCAGAGCCGCATCAAGACAGCGCTCGAGTGTCTCTGCTCGTCCGCCGACCTCACCGCGTGCATGCCACCCCACTTGCGCCATAAAGTACTCACCGCCCGCCTCAACATGCTCGGGATTTACGAAGTCAAGACGCTTCTCGACAAGAAGTGGAAGTTTGTCGGCCGCCCCATGTTCTTTCGGGCGTGTGTTCGCCACGTGTGCTTTTTGATTTGGATTGCGGTCTCGACGTTGCTCACACCGCACTACCGCGGCAGTGTGATGGCGGCCATGGCTCGCAATGGTGCCCAGACCGTCTGCCACATCATTTTGGAATTCGGGGTCGTCCTCGTCGCGCTCTATGAGTTTGGGATTGAGATCCGACGCCTCGTGGGAGGTGTTCAAGACTACCTCAACGAAACCGGCGCCGCCAAGCTCGACAACATCCTCGGTTTGACCTTTGGCATGGCCATTACATGCGCCATCTTTTGCCGCCTCGCGGGGGCCTTTGAAGTCGAAGACCTCTTTGTCGGGTTTGCCTGCCTCAACCAGTATGTTGTTGCTGATGTTGCTCGTATTTTCGTGGATTTTCGAATTTGTATTGTGTATTTTTCCTGTTTTTTCATATTTTTCATGTTTTTTCGCATTTTTCATGGTTTTCATATTTTCCAACTTGGCTTGCCCTAATCAACGCGTAGGTTCCTCTACATGTTCTTCTTCATGATGGGCTTTCGGTGCACGGGGCCGTTTGTCGTTATGCTCTTGCGCATGCTGACGCAGGTTGACAACTTCCATCTACCCCAACCCTAAGGATATCGTAGGACTTTTTCCGGTTTGCGGCCGTCTACGTGTGGATTCTTCTCGGTGTGAGCATGAATTTATACGTGATCCTCGACGACCGCAACGGCTTTGACCACCTCGTCACGCGCACAAAAGCGCTGCTCCTCGCAGCCTTCTGCAACACGTTCGACTACGCGGTGTACGAAGCGTCGGACCTCTCGTTTGTCGCGCAGTGCCTCATCGTCACGTACCTGGTTGTCGTCGTCATCGTGCTCTTGAACCTTCTCATCGCCATGTACAAACTGTTGGCTGAGCTCAAACCCTCCGAATGAAGTATGCGTAGGATGGGCAACACGTACGACAACATCCTCGAAGCCTCGGAGCAGCGGTGGTACGCCGAGCGCGTCAACATCATGTGCAGCATGGAGCAGACCTTGAACGTCCGCCAAGTGCGCGAGAATCGAAAAAAATACGCGGTCGAGCTGGTCAAAGCCATGGCGATGGAGCCGGCGCCCGTGCGGCCGCGCCGCCAGAGCCTCGTCAAGATACTCGCCGAGCTCAAGCACGCCAAGCATGCGATGGACACGTCGGACGGCGAGCGCTTCCTCCAAGTCGAGCTCGTCTGCAACGACAAGTGGCTCGAAGACGACCCGACGCTGGCACCGGTCCTTGCCGACCCAGCACAAGCCAAGCTGCCGCCCATTCTCGACAACGACGGCGACGACAGCGACGACGAGCCGCAGCGCACCCGGACGGAGCCAACCGAGGCTGAAGACCGGAACGTCCATGTCGCAAAGATGCTTGACGCACTCGAGGCCAGCGTCAACGAGCTCGCGCACGAGCCCACGAAACGAGTCCCGTTGGCGCCGCTCACGCCGCGTCGACAGGCGCAGATCGACCATATTCAAGGCACTTTGGCCGACCTCCGCGCCATGCTTCAGAAAACAACAGCGGCCCACGCTTAAAGCATAGCATGCCTATGCGTGCACTCGACGACGACTGCTTCGGGAGCCATGATGACGCTACTCGTACCTCGCGGGCGCATTCTGTCTTAGCAAAAGAAGGCTCGTTTTGACGCAAAACGACTTTGCCGTTGAGTCCTCAGGGTCGTTGGGTACAGTGGATGTCTCTTCGATCGCTGCTTCACCCAAGCTCTATTCGGCGATGGAGGACTGTGTGGGCTAGTAGTAGGGCCTAATATTTGTGCAGCAGGAAAGGAAGCGCTAGGTCGGACCTCCTTTCCTGTGCTTTCCTGGGGTACGACGAATTGATATTATTTTTGGCGTCCGAGTTTGCTACCAAATACATCTCTCGGATAGCTTTCAAGCCCGACGATTTCATTGAATTCGTCGAGCATTGCCTGAGGCATTTCTTGAAGAATGCAAAGAGTGGTGCTCGGTGTCGTGCTCGCACGAGAGGCTGCCACGTACTACACGTGGTAAAGAGCCAGCGTTGGACAAATTTGGAGTGGTTGATGCACTGCGTTTTGCGAATACCAACGTCGAAGGGTGCTAGAAGTATACATTGGGACATTGTACCGAGAGAAGACTGAACGAAAATCTACAACAACGACTGCAGTCGCTCGTAGGATCCGGGACAAAGATGCATGAAAACTTGATGTCTCGAGGGGCCATCGGTCCAGTCCTCTTGCATACCGACTGCAACATCATCAGGTTGATACTTGCGTTCTCTTCTTTTGGCGCCCCACACGTCGATGACGTCGCGAAGAATGTTCGATGAGATCTTGAAGCCACGTCGTTTGGAGACTGTATCAATGTCCTCGACTGGGTGTCCTTTCCGTCAGCTTGCACACAACCTTTTGTACATACAATTCCCAAGTTGTGTCAGAAGGCAACAAGATCCGGTTCGGGACAACCCGACAACATGGACTGTGCGTTGACGCCGCCTGTTTTTTGTTTTGATCGTGCACAGTACTTGGGGTGATAGGGCCTTGGGTGCATTGGCGCAGCCCCCGGATCGAAGGTGTTGATGCGTCGAGTACAGAGATCCGCGAATTGCAATATGTAATTCGTACCTTCACCGAGCTCGACAGCAACGCCCGTCGCCGCGAGGCGTCGTGCTGTTGCCACGACATCCGGTGCGACCGACGCATGGATCCGGATAAAACATACGTGGCGCCACGTGGTGCAAAAGGCAAAGTCGCGCATCGATTGATGTTGCTGGCTCCTCGTACCCACTTGAGCGATCTTTGGTGCCCCAAGCTATTCATTCTCCATTTTCTCTAGTAAGCACCAGCATGGCCTTCTTGACGGGTGAAGACCTCCGCATTTGCTTTTCTCTCTTCTGCTGCGTCTACGGCATTGGCACGCTCGGCATGCCCGGCAACTATGCGCGCGCCGGGTACCTCTGGGCGACCATCGCGCTCCTCTTCATGGCCAGCGTCAATGTATACGCAACGTGGTGCATCTCCAAGGTCATGCTCGTCGCGCCCAAGCACGTCAAGACGTACGGCGACATTGGTCACTGGTGCATGGGCGGCTTTGGCCGCTGGGCGACCGTGATTTCGCAAATGGCCGTGTGCACGATGGTACCGATTGTGTTTTTGGTGCTTGGCGGCACGCTTCTCACGGTGCTCTTTCCCGACTCGTACTCGGCTGAGACGTGGATCATCGTCATGGGCCTCACCGTCCTTCCGGTCTGCCTCGTCCCGACTATGAAGGAGGGCGCGGGCATGGCGGCGGCCGGCTGCCTCGGCACGATCTTTGCCGACACGGTTGCGCTCTACCTCCTCGTGACCAACATGAACACCAACAACATTGCGAATCTCTCGCCGCCGTCGCCCGCCTTGAGTTTTGACTCGATCACAACAGTCTTTGGCAATTTGGCGCTTGCGTACGGCGCCGGCGTCGTTATCCCAACTCTCCAGCGCGAGCATTCGGACCCGACGCGCATGCCGCGCATCATCGTTGTGACGCTCGTCCTTGTCTCGTGCTGCTTTCTCGCGGTCTCGATCAGCGGTGTCTCGACCGTCGGGTGCCAAATTCCTGGCAACCTCCTCTTTGCTGTCGCGGGCTCGTCGCTCGGCTTCCACGCGTCCCGTGGCGGCGTCATTCTCACGTTCCTCGCCATGCAGATGCACATTACGATCGCGTTCTCGGTGGTCATGTTCCCCGCCTTCTTCATCGCCGAACGGCTCGTGCTCGGGCTTCACAAGGCGCAGTTTGCATTGGCCGAAGCACCCATGAGCGTCGCGGTCGTCGGCGAAAGCTACCGCAACTTGGACCCGAAGGTCGACGGCATGCTCGAGTCCAACGACCACGACGACGGCGCCGACGCGTACAAGGCCCCGGGCGCGTACCGCAAAGCGGCGCTCGTCCGCATCGTCATGATCGTCATCTGCATCGTCGTCGCGATCGCGTTCAAGGACCACTTTGGCGACCTCTTGGACTTCGTCGGCGCGTCGTCAACGGCCATGTGCTGCATGATTTTGCCCATCGCGTTCTACCTCAAGACATTTGGCCCGACGCTCGGCATGCCCGAGAAGGCATTTGCGGTCATTTGCATCCTTGTGTCTCTTGCGCTCTCGATTTACGTGTCCATCAAGACGGGCAAGGCCCTCTTCTCGGGCCACGTTGCGGACCCCAGCATCAAGTTTCCCAGCTGCCCGGCCGAGTACCAAAAGGTCGTGTACACCAACACGACGTACTACGCGACCGCGCACCGCGCCCTCCTCGCGCGCTACACCTAAGATAGCGTCGTTGGGCTCTCTTGACTGTCAATTTGAATCGTGTTTACTGTGTTTAATGTATCGCTTTTGTCCTACAAACCGACGCAGTGGTGGGCACGACTGCGCGTCAACCACACAGCTGCACTCCATCAGTGGCCTCGTGCAGAGAGTCAAGTGGTCGGGAAGATGACAGCGCCCTCCCCGCACCCAACACGCTCGCATAGCAAGTCCCATTGCTGTCCCTGCTATAACGAGACGATGTAACTGCGCCATTGCTTTATATAGGCAACACGCAGGCGCCAAGTAACCTCCGAGACGCGAGTGCACTGCGATGTACGCGCTCCGGGTCCAGACCTCGGACGGGAGCAGCTCCCAGGGCAGCGACAGCTACCAGTCGCTCGTCCTGGACGACGTCGAGAGACCACATCGGACGCCACCGGTGCGCGACCCGCCGCCCGTCGTTTCGCCAGCGTCTCCGTCCGCATCCGCTTCATGGGTCAACAAAATTGGGTCGACCATGTTCAACAAGATCAAAGTCGCACCCACAGACCAACCTCGCACCGAGCGCCCACCGCAGTACGCACTACCGCTGCCCCGCGACGAGCTGAGGATAGCCATCTCACCGTCCAAGCACGACGACCGCGAGGACGCCAAGCCCGTGCTGGCGAAAGCAGGCTCGCTCGGCCAGAGCCTCGATTTTATCAAGGTCTACTGCAGTCCCAAGCGGCAGCCGAGTCCCAAGATCAAGCCCAGTGTCGACATGACCAAGCAGCGCCGACCACCGCGTATGGTATCGACGCCCGTTCTCGGGTTTGACGAGTATGGCCACGACGACGACGACGACGACGACCGTGACGACGTCGTCGACTGCATGCGCCGGCCGTCGCCGAAACGCACGAACGACGTTGTCCCGACGCAGGTGGTCCCAGTCTTGCAGAGCTTTTTCGCACGGCCCAAGGTCAACCCGCGCGCCAAATCCAACTCGATCCAGTCGGTCGACAAGCGCATTCACCGCCAAGAGCAGTACAAGCGCGACCTCAACCGCCACGACGCACTCCGCGCCGCCCATGCTACCCAGCGCCAAGTCGACATGCAACTCGTACGCATTGAGGCGTGGAAGCAGCAAATGCGGTCGCTCAAGCGCCAGCGGCTGCGCGACGTGGAAGACGCCAAGCTCATGCTGGTGCAGCGCCAGGCCCACGAAGCCTCGCTACTTGCGGCCACAAGAGACGCGTGGGAAGCTGCCTTTGAAGACGACGTCGCGCAGCTCAGCGCGGCTTTTGCCAAGATCAAGCGCGGCGACGACCGGCCCATGACGACCGCCGGGTCGGTCATGCACGAAGCCACGTCGATCGTCGAGCGGGACAAGGCGCTCGCGACCAGCGCGCGCGCTCAGACAGCGCCGCTTGGCGACAAGAGCAGTAGCCAAAGCCGGCATCCGCGGTGCCACGTCGTCGACGAAGCCATTTCGGAGCGCAGTCGGCCCAGTAGCAGCAACAAGTCGGAGGAGAGCCTCACCGAACAGCACTCGTGGGTCGAGACGTCACAGGACGTGCTAGAGTTAGCCACAGTCGTCCGAGACAAGGACGACGACGACGACGTCAAGGACGACGAGAGATAGGCAGACGTAGCCGAGTTAGTGTAGTAATAGTACCTTAGCGTTCGCAGTTGCATGCGCACCACCGACTAGCATACTAAGTAGAATCTGGTAGCGACATGGCCGTTTGGGTCTGGTCACTTCCCATCACCAGAATTGTCGTCCGGCCATCAAAAGATTTCTCGCATCTTTGAAGCCAAGACGAGCGAGGTGAGGTCGACGCTCTCTGACCTCCTAGCACTCGTGTTCTCAAGCCCGCAGGCCAGCGCATGCTGCAGGGTAAATGTACTGCATTAGGCAATTCCCGCGCCGGCGCCAAATTTGAAATGACATATCCGGATTCGTGGCCGTTTAAAAAGTAGAGTGATATAATTACATACAAAGTAAAAGATATAATATTCAAAACACCGCAGGACTGTGAGGTATCCGGATAGCGGCAACGTAGCGGCAAGTCAAATTCCATCGCGACAGGCGGCTACGGACTCTGCCATGCCCCGCGGTCGCCCCGAGCCCAGGAAAGACGCGTCTGCCGACCTCCATGTACATGCGCCCATCGCTGCGATAGACGGCTCATGCGACTGCACCTGTAGGAAGACCGCTCGCCCATGACTGACCACAGCGCCGCCGACGACATGTTGCAGCTCGACCTGCTCATCCAGTCGATCGAGCACGTCCTCGACGAGACTCGGGACGTGGACGACGATGTCATGGGCAACCTCCGGTCGCACACGGTACACCATGGCCGCCACTGCACACGATGGAGCATCATGCGTCGTATGTAGCAACACCTCACGGGCTTCCTCGTCGACGCCGACGAAGCGATCGTCGCCCATGCGTTCGCGTTTGTCGAACGCCTGCACGACGCGCTCGGGCCCATCAACTTGGCGCCCATCCTGCTCGACTGGCTGCGTGCGATCGCCTTCTCGGACGATGCGACGACCGAGACTGCGGTGCAAGCGGTCGCGGCCCTCTCGGCCTACAGCATGCATGCGCTCAACGAGTGCTTCGACTCGCTCGTCCAAGGTACCAAATGTCCTCCTCCTCTCCAAGCATGGTGTCTGACATGAGTTTAGCCGAGGCGGCGTCGGCCGATGAGTGGTTTGGCATGGTGCTCTACGAGGTCGCGCGCAGCCCGCACTTGCTCTCGAGTCTCTCGTCGACGCAGTTTATGACGTACATGCAGATTCTGCTCATGCACTTGGCGACGCCGTCGCTCACGGAGAGCATCTCGCTGACCTTCCACGTCGTCTCGGAGAAGCAGCCGGACCAGTTCAACGGGTGGTACCTTGCGTGCGACGAAGACGCGATGAAGCACATGCTGGCGCTCATGCCCGACAGCCGGTCGATGGTCAAGCGCTATGCGCAGCACCGCAAGCAGACGTCATTTACGTCCAGCGTCGCTAGCAGTCTTGGCTCGACCTTGCGCCAGTCGCGGCTGCACGATTCGCGGCGCCTCAGCGACTCGCGAGCGCGGTTGAGCTCGTCGCATTTCCGCAGCACCAAGCCCACCACTGCCGCCAAGGCCAAGACCACCCTCGAAAAGCCCTTCGACTCGAAGAAGCGGGCGCTTGAGCGGATCGGTCGGCCGAGCCTGAACGAGTCGGCGCTGTCGGAGATTTCACCGCTCGACCAGTCGATCAAGGTGCTCTCGCCGCGGCCGACCAAGCCTGCAGCAGGACTGCAGTTTACTACACCAACGCCACCAAAGGCAACGACAAGGGGCCGGCAGCCAGACGAAGAAGCGTCTCCGTTTGACGACGATGACGACGACGCCGAGCCTGCGCTTGCGAGTCCACCACCCTCATCCATGGACGTGACGCTGCTGCTGTATGTGCTCGTGGCGGCCAGCGTCCTCTTTGCCATGTACGGCTTGACGGCCGGCGCGCTCTTGATCTCGCAGGACTTTACCGCGTGGCAGCAGCGCATGGCGCTCAACAAGTACCGCGTCAGCGTCGAGCGCAGCCTCGCCGAAGTCAACCGGGTGGCCGACGTTGTGCACGAATGGCGGCTCGGCGTCACCGACAAGGTAGCCGCCTCGAGCTCTCAGACGGACCACGACCGCGCGCTCTCTATATCGTCCATCTGGAGAGCCATTGACGACGACCTGCACCTGCCTCGGCTGTAGCGCCATCCTTCTTGTTAGCCGAATAGCAGCCTAGTTCTCATCTCGACGCACCAAGTCGGCTAGGCGGTGCGGAGGAGCGGCGTGGTTTCGTGGGCGCCCGCCGGCACGCGGGGCAAGTGCCCGTGGAACGCTAGCATCGCCACGACCGCAATCGCCATGGGCGCCGTGTAGCCAAGGTAAATGGCGCCCTGGAGCCACGAGGGAAGGGGCCGGGGCGGCTGGGCGTCGAGGCGCGTCGTGGATTCTGGCACTAAGCACCGGGTCTGGGCGACTTGAGCAAACCTACAACACTTTTCATTTCAGACGCTTGATCGGGACGCGAGGCCGCACCAGGTGGCCGCCGGACGCGGTATCCGCGCGAGGTCACTGGCGGCAGGGTCGTAGCTCTCCTTCCCGCCCGTTTTGGTCGTGTAGTTGACGTAGAAGAGTCCAAAGCGCGGCTCGAACGAGCCCCACTCGTAGTTGTCGAGGAACGACCACGCCGTGTACCCGATGAGCGGCAGCCCTTCTTGCAGCCCTACAAACACAATGCTATCGCCTCGCGTCGCCAAGGGCAGTGCGCACCTTGCCAGACGCGGTCGAGGTGCGTCTGGAAGTACCAGAGCTGGTCTTGGTTGTCGATGGTGGCATTCCCGCACCAACCGTTCTCGGTCAGTAGAATCGGCGTCGACGTGTTGTGGGCGTGCACCCAGCGCGTTAGCGGCAAATAGCCGTCCGGGTAGCCTAGTACGTCGACGGCATGAGATACAACCGTGCAAGAAGAGTGGAGCCGACCGGAGAACCAGCCGCAGAGCGGCTCGCCTTTGGCGTTGACGCTGCCCGGGCGTGCACCCGGTGGCGCACGAGCATTGTCGACGCCCGCGTCGCGCTGCCACCCTTGCTTGAGCGAGTCACACGTCACGGTGGAGCTAATGGTTGCTACATGTGAAAACGGCAAAGTGGGAAAGGACGTTTGTATACCGAGTCGAGTTGCAGTCGGTCACGACGCTGGACGAGTAGTAGTTGACCATAAAGACGTCGTACGTGCCTTTGAGATGCGCCTTTTCGTCGTCCGAGAAGACGGGAAGGTGGTCGCCAGCATACGCCTTCATCACCTCCGGGTAGTCGCCATGCACGATCGGCGAGAGGAACCAGCCGAGCGAGAATTGCAGCTTGCGCTCCGAGGTGGCCACGTCGTCTGGCGAGGTCGGGTCGAGCGGAAACGGCATGTCCGAGTTGAGCACGATGCCAATCTGCGCAGTCGGGTAAAACTGGTGCCGGCGCGAGTGAAAGAGCCGGACGACCGCGGCGTGCGCGAGCAAGACGTGGTGGGCCGCGAGGTACGACGCCGTGTCCGAGTGGCTTAGCCCCGGCGCATGGTAGCCTTCGCCGTACCCGCCAACGCAGAAGGACCACGGCTCGTTGAAGGTCGTCCAGATGGGCACCTTGGTGCCAAATTCGTCAAACATGAGGTTCGCATACTCCTTGAAGTGCGGCACGACGTCTCGGCTAAGCCAGCCGCCGCTGCCCACGTAGAGCGCCGACGGCAAGTCCCAGTGGTACAAAGTCACGATCGGCGCCATCTTGGCGCGGATGACCGCGTCCAAAAGGCGGTGGTAGAACGCAATGCCCTCGTCGTTGCGGACCATGCGCTTTGTCGCGGCGCTCCACGTCATGACGCGCGACCACGAGATCGAAAGCCGGAACGACGTGAGGCCCATGTCTTGCATGATCTTGATGTCCGATTCGTACCGATGGAGCATGTCGTCGGCGACGTTGGCGCACTGGAGATCATCACGGCTGCGGCAAAAATCGTCCCAGATGCTCGACGTCCGGCCGGTCTCGTTGACGCCGCCTTCGACCTGGTATGCGGCCGTGGCCGTGCCGAGGTAGAAGCCGTCGGGAAAGCACTTGGTCGTCGGCGCCGTCGCCGTCGCGCCGACGAGCGCTAGCAGGAGCAGTGCTGCGACCTTCGCCATCGTTCGTTTGGCAAATGAAGTCAGCCGCGAGACAGCGGTGTGCGATTGGCCAAAAAGGCGCTTCTTCCACCAATCCCCTGCCGTTCCATTTGCGATGCCATCGGATTGGCCAAAACGAAAGCCGTCGGTCCAATGAGAATGCAGCGATAAGATCGCAAATCTAATCGAATCTTGGATGATGCAACAAGTCCTCGAGCTCAGAAGCCGACGAGGCGATGGACGTCACGACTCATCAACTGGAGGAAGAGGAATATCCATGTAGAGAGCGGTGGGATAGAGCCAATATAGTGTACGAAGTACGCTACTTCCACGTTGGCGACTTGGGCGACGGCGGGTAGGGCTGGCCATGTTCCTGGTGGGGCAGCCACCCGTCGGCTTCGACCGCCAATGCCTAATTCGCAGCATATCGAGTTGTCCGAAATGTGTTTCTGAAGGTACATGGTCCTGGCGATGACGCACTCGCTGGAGCAGCGCGAAGAGTCGTTGCTTCTCGTCGGCCGGGGACGTGGGCGGGTCTGCAAGCAGTTCGTCGAATAGGTCATGACGAATCACAACGTACTCTCTTTGATCTAGCAGGCCCACAGATATCATTATCATCCTCTATCGCACAAGTCGTACCTCGGGGACGTAGTCGGCGGTGCCGTTGGCGCGCAGCAGCTGATGGGTTTCAAGCGCCAAGGACAGAAACTCGTTCATCTACGAGCCATATTAGAGCACATATTCACTAACGTACTAGCTACCTCCATGGTCTCGTGCACGCTGCGGGGCATTGGCTGGCCGGCTACGTACTCTTTCATCTTGTTCATAAACTACATGACAACAATGTCCATTTGCCTGTGGACAACAAAAAGCAACCGCGAGGTACGGCGCCCCGAGGCGGGCACCATAGACGTGATGCGCCAGCACAAAGCACTGGGCCTTGGACATCCACACGCTGTCCTTGGCGACACTAGGAGGTCGGTTATCGCGTAGGCCTCTTGATATACAAAGCATCAACTTGAGCTTCGTGCCCAGTGTGTCGCGGGTTGTCATGGCCTATACGAATCCAACACATGAAGGTGGATACTTGGATAGATAAGTATATTGCAAGAGATACTTGGATAGATAAGTATATTGCAAGAGATACTTGGTTTGATAGAAGATAGAACGTACCACCAGCTTCGAGCGCGCGTCGAGGAAGAAACGCAGCGCGTCGTCGTCGTACGTGCCGTCGAGAAAGCTCGAGAAGAGCTCGGCTTCCAAATCCTACGCCATGTAGTGATCTTTATCATCTGCCAGTATACACATTTGATGTATGGCATACGTCGCGGTGGGCGTAGAGGCTGAAGAGCAGCTCGAAAATGTGTTGATGCACGAGCGACGGCAGCCCATACCGCGTCTGAAAGAAGTGCAAAAGGAACGCACAGAACGACGGTTGGTCGACGTCGCCCTGCGGCTCGGCCTCGCGCGCGTCGTAAACCTCATGCAAAAGTTTGATCAGGTTCACATCCGAGAGCGGTTGCTTGGCTGCATCCATCTCGGGCGACGTCTCGAGCTAAGCATGCGGCTCTTTGATTTTTGTGCGATGAAGAAGGATGCATCGAGGAGGGTGTACCATGCTGCACAGCGCGGTGTAGCGCCCTAGGGCCTCCGGCACCGTGACCACGTGGATGTTGCGGAGACGTTCTTGGAGCGACATGTGCTTGGGGAGCGGCGCCACAATCGCCGGCGCGATCGGTCGTTCGAGACGCACGGTCGCGACGAAGAGCCCGTCGGCATTCTTGGCAAACTAGCCATATGTTCGTGTCTTCGGTCGACGAGCGTGGAAGGGTACCTTGACGTTATGGTCAATGATGAACTTGGAGTACTTTCTCTTTTGCTCGGGGCTGAGCTCGCCAAAGACCACGACGTGGCGCGGCGCGTGCTCCATAGCGCACGATCTTGGGGAGTCGTTCGGTTGGAACTTCAACGTGTTTCAAACACACGTTTCAAACACAATGAGCGTCCGCCCCTCACAGCGACGCTAGAGTGCTGCAGGAACGATGCTATCCGAGCACAATATCTTTCTTTGAGGTCGCACTGCCTCGCAAGCTCGAGAGCACACCCGTCGCCAACACGTACGAAGCCCGTTTTTGCACCAGCCGACTGGACGACATCGGTGGTGTTGCAAACAAGTTTTAAAAGCTGTTTTAAACATACGCGGGTCGCTTTGCGTCTTCCGCCTCATAGTCGTCTGCGTCGGAAGCTCCATTTCTGAGCACCGAGGCAAGCAGTCCGAGCAGTCTCTCGTTCTCTCAACGCGATAGTTGGGCTACGTAGTGACCCGTCTGAGAGGCACCAGTCCATCGTCGGCGATGTATCCGGATACATCACGGTATCCGTATACCACGGCCCGCAGTGATTGGCGTCTCGTCCATTCAAACTTGGTGTGGGAGAGATTGTGGCGTTTGTCCCGTTTTGCCCATTTGTCCCGCTACGTTTCCAGTGTGCATTATGTAGGCGCTTTGAAAAGGCGTGGTTTATCCCAGCAACAATTGGGACAAATACTCTTTGCACTTTGCACTTGGCATTCCTCGAAACCTCGAAAATATGAGCAACTCGAACGTGTTCTCCGCGCTCTCCAAGTCGGCCGCCAAGAAGTCGGCGCCGCTCCCGTCGGCCGCGGCCCCGGTGCTGCCCAAGCAGATGTTCTCGCTTCCCGCCGGCGAGGCCACGGCCTCGTGGGGCGATGACGACGAGACGTCGCAGATGACGATCACGTCGCTCACGATGCCGCCGACGCCCGCCGAGCTCGCCGACATGGCCGCCGCCGCCGCCGCCGCGCAGAACGCCGAGGAAGACGACAGCGAAAGCGAGAGCGAGAGCGAAGACGAAGAGGAGACGCCGGTCGTCAAGAAGGTCGTTGTCGCCGCGCCTGTCAAGAAGGCCGAGCCCGTCGTCGTGCTCTCCAAGAAGGAGCAGAAGCAGAAGGAGCTCGAAGACCTCGACTCGGTGCTTGCGGAGCTCGGCCTTGCGCCCGCCGAGGCGCCCAAGGAGGTCGCCGCTGCGGACAAGAAGCCCAAGAAGAAGAAGGGCAAGAAGCCGGCTGGCACGGCTGCCCCGGCCCCGACGCCGGTGGTCGTCGAGGAAGAGGCCCCAGTCGTTGTCGTCGACATCAAGGCCGTGCTCGCCAAGAAGGGCGGCAAGAAGAAGAAGGAGGAGTCGCTCGCTGTCAAGAAGGCGCGGGAAGAGGAAGCGAAGAAGAAGGCGGCGGCCAAGACCAAGAAGGACCGCTCGACGTTCAACGAGTTTTCGTAGATTTGTATGTCTAAATTCTACTTACCTTACCCGTACCCTACGATTTACGTCAAATCGCGGACCCGAGCGACGTCGTCCGAGACGTTGCCCCGGCTCGCCATCGGTGGCTGCCAACTCGCTGATGGCGGCGGAAGCTTTGGCATGCGTGTCGGTGCGTCGCGGGGCCCCCCGCGCTTGATGAGCGACTGGAGCCTGATATTGGTGTTGTCGTCAATGCACTGCCGGTACAGCGACTTGTCGAGGCCGTCCGCGGCGCCTTTCGAGGGCAGTTCGTTGCGGCCAATGCCGATAATGGACGAGTGCTTTGGCCCGCGGAGGCCCTCTACGCAGAAGACGCAAATGCAGCTTTCGCTACGTTGCGACGGACCGTACCGCGGGCAAGGTTGTCGATGCGGTCCTCGTCTTGGCGAATGTTCCTAATGCAAGAAGTCGTCGTAAGCGAGAGCACAAGCAGCGCACCCGTAAAAGCGGTTGGGCGACTCGCGGAGCTGGATCACGCCTTCGTGGAGCAAATGGGTTGTCTGTGTGCCCGCGAGGTACTGCCGTGTCGGCGGCAGCCGCACTTGCTTGGCCGACGTCTGCGCGCCCGTCACAATGTTGTAGTCGTACGACGAGTTTAAGAACGAGAGCCGCCCGTGGCGCTGCGTCGCGTTGGAGCTGTGCGCGCGCTCCTTGGCCGCCTCGCGCTCGAGTCGGTCGTGGTCGGACGCGATCGCTGTCCTTGACCGTCGATAAAAGCCTACGGTCGTCGCCAAGGTCGTCGACGAGACATCACGACGCAAGTACCTGGCGTAAACTTGGTGGTCCGCGTGCTCTGCAGCATCGGGTCGAGGAAGTCGTGGGGCGCGTTGCGCGGGTCCTGGAGGTAGTTCCACGCATTAAACTCGTGGGGCGGGTCGGTCGTCTTCTTCCCGCGAAGGTCGTGGCCGTCGCCTTGGTTGGTGCTCATGGCGTCGGCCGGCTTGGGGCATTGCTTCTTCCCCATTTCGCGGCGACAATGAGATGCTAAGTTTATCTGGCTCACCGGTTTCGAGCCCTACCCCTCGCATCAACCACGACGAGTTTACGAGCCGCAAGGGAATTTGGAGATGGACGACGTGTGAGTATTACGTTGCCGTGTAGTAGACAGGATCGCGCGCTGGACGCTTGATGGTCCGGAGAATAGGAGGATACGACACGATTGGGGGAGACGTTGACGCAGTTGGCGCTTCAAGTCTCAAAGAGACGCCATGCGATCAGAAAAGGCGTCTCCGACGGGCGCGCAGACGTGTCAATAGCACTCCTTTCTCTTCCCACAGTCTACTCTGCTACGAGTCCTACACCACACGGCGATACACGATTACGTTCACTCTTTTCAAATGGGTCGAGTTGGCGTTCAACATAGCAAGACGCAAAGAGCTGCCGCAAAGCAGTGTATCTTCCAAGCTCCTCCTCTTGCACTGGCGACAAGTAGCCATAAGAACGCTGATCACGCAAGCCTCCGCGCGAATAAGAGTTGGGAGCAATGGCATCGGATCGTAGTGTCGTCCTCGTAATGCGCTGTAGAAAGGACGTGCTTTTGCACGGGTTGGCCATTGACACACAATCGTCCTACGCTGGCCAGGAAGAGCGAGCATCGGTACCACGCGCGTCGAGAATCTCGCTGCACGCGGCTCAAACCATTCGTTGCCGTCCTAGTACACTGTATAAACGAGCTCGAACGGCAAAGTGGTGATCGCAAAATGGTGCAGCGCCCCCTCGCCACCACCGCGGCCTACCCCGCTTGCGGCCGGGCAAGCACCCCCATAGAGTCTTCCCGATTCACGCAGGAGTAGATGCACCCAGTACCAGTGTGCGCCAGGATAAATGCCACGACACGTGCGCGTTGCTGCCTACGGTGTCATGTCGTCCCTTGGTGCAACTGTAGTCTGATTGCAAACAAGGAAGTACCCATGTCGTTGCTGTACAATCCTTGAATGTATCACGAGATAGTCCCTTCTCTAAAACGTATATCAATTGCAAAAAAGGAATAGACCGCTGGCGGCGTGCTCAGACGGACCCAGCTGGCAGCGCCGAGGCCCACGGTACGGCCTCTCCGGCTCGCCATACAATCGGCGAGAGGCAAAGCTACTTACGTCGTTACTACGGGCGGCGCCCATTTCTTTATAGCCACACCGGTCGACGCTCTCTCGGTCAGTAGCGCTTCGAACCATGGCCCGCCCCACGGACGCGCCGCTCTTTCGCCCGACGTCGCTCTCGGACGTCGAGGCCCAAATGCTCTGCGACATTGGCAAGAATGCGTTCTCCAAGCTCCTCGAGACCACGCGCTGCCTGCGCGAGCTGCTCATCTCGCAGCCCGACGTCGAGGTACAGGTCCTCCAGCACTCTGTTGCGGCGCTAACGCAGCAACGTACCGTAGCACAACGACCTCAAGAAGCGGTATTTCGCTGCGACGTTCAATCTCATGGGCAACATCGATGAGATTGCCGACTTTTGCGTCAAGGTGTCGTGCGCCGGCGACTCGAGCGCGCACCGTAAGATCGCCGCCGAGCTCTTCTGCCTCGAGGCCACCGCGCGCCTCTACTCGATCGAGTACCCGACGTCCGTCGCGCCGTACCACTACATTGGCATGCGCTGGAGCCACATCAAATCCCCGATGCGCATGCTGCTCCGGGACCGCGATTTCTGCACGATCGAGGTACGTTGCGCGCTTTCCGGTCTTTGTAACCTTAGATGGATAGTACCAAGACGAGTACATTGATGAGAACGGCCAGCGCGGCTACGCCATGTGCAGCCACTCGGTCGAGCACAACGCGTGTCCGCCGCTCGATCTGGGTCAAAACTACGTGCGCTCCAAGCTCTTCCACTCGGGGTACGTCGAGTGTGCTGCATGTTTCTGTGCTGACGCTGCACAGCTATGTCTTTACCGAGACCGACATCCCAAACGTGCTCAAGGTCACACTCTACTTTGACTATGGCCAGCACCAAAAGATGGCGCACTACATGCTCCTTAACACGGTCGCCCGCCACCGGCTCCAGCGCATCGAGCGCATCAACAGCCTCATCGGGTCGCACCAGCCGCGCCACGTGACCTCGTCCATGCACTCGAACGGCGGCTTGAACACGCCGACCAAGTGCGCCATGTGTGACAAGGCGTTCTCGAAAGGCCTCTCTCTCTTCCAGCGCAAGGCGACCTGCTGCATTTGCCACTCGGTAGGCGACTCGCCTCGATTGGCGACCGCTCACACAACTTGTGATTAGGTCGTTTGTCGGAGCTGTTCGTGCGAGTGGGACGTCGACACGGGTCGAGGCTTGCGTCGGGACCGCGTCTGCAAGCACTGCTTCCGCGACATGCACCAGAACGCGCGCCGACTGAATGACTACCGCGATACGATGAGCCACTACACGAACCGGTACAGCCACGGCAACCACAGCGTCGTCGACCTCATCGAGACGCACTCGCAGGTACTTTTGCGCTCCATGGAACATACCACTCATGGGCATCGTCTAGCGCTCGATGCTGTCGCCGGCTCCGTCGGCCAAGTCGTCGACGTCGCGCCTCACGACCGTCGCGTCGTCGATGGCAGCGGCCGCCCAGCAGCACCGCCAGTCGTCAACGCAGCAGTACAACTTTAACCACCGGTTCCAGCCCCCCAAAACATACCAAATCGACGACCCGGTCCGCGACACGCGCACGAACTCGGTCGAGAGCTCGTACTCGGCCTACAGCGCCACGCTCAAGCCCATGGACCGCCGACCGGTCGACCCGCCGCCGCGCGCCTCATCGAACGACTCGAGCCGCTCGACGCTGTCGGAAAACATTGATATTCTTACGTCGTCGAACCGCGCGCCGGTGATCTGGCCAACGTACAATGTGCCGGTCGCCGTGGCGATCGCGGTGCCAGCACCCGAGGCGCTCCTGCCCCGGGAATCCATGGGCAGCCTCTGCGACCTCTCGTACCTGAACCATATTCTGACCGTGAACAATGATGACACGCAGTCGTCACCGGGCTCGACCACGTCGAGTGCCGCGTCGCGTGTCTCGACGGCGTCGCGGCGCCACGGCCACCGCCGCCCGAGCAACCGCTCGAATGCGTCGTCCAACAAATCGGACCTCTCGTATCTGTCAACGTACAACTCGTCCAATTATTAAATAGAGCTAGTTTATGTGTGTGCGTTCTGGACCGCTCGTTGTTGCATTCGCTTGTGTGAGTACATTCCGCATTGACGATATGCAATGTAGCGCATCGCCGAAAGCGCATCTCTGTTCATGGACATTGTGATATGTGCAGCACAAAGAGGCTTTGCGTTGGACGCATCCGGTGGGCACACCTGCCGTTGCCTGCACCGGCACGGTACTTGGATACGGCAATTCAAGAGCAACATCTGGTGAACCTGTGCCTTCGTGGCTCGCTGTCCACACGATGTTGCGTACGTTGATTAAAAAGTCAACAACGAGATAGGGTATTGGAGTCAAAAACGGCAGCTGTATTCCAGGCCCTACCCTCGCACCAAGCCAATAGCGTCGGCGTCGATAGGACGAGCCATCGCTAGCGGTTGCTCTGCCTCAACGTTCTTCTTGCAGCAGCCCACTTTGTTTGCCCTTGCATCCCTCGACAGGATGCAACCATCATGTGCATAGAGAGTCGGTAGCGCCAGACACGCCCACGCTCTCAACAGCGGTAAACCCATGCAGCCATTAAAAATTGGAGATGCTTCCTCAATCTCAGAGGCCATGCCGAGACAAGCAGGATAAACACTGACGCCCGTCCCTTGCCGTCAGCGTCGTGGCAGGCTCGCCACATAAACAAGCTGTGATACCAGTTGCGATCTTACCCCACCGTTACCGTAATAACGTCAGCCTCGCCGAAGGGCGCGACTAAGATCTTAGCAACTCGTCCTTCTCGTTGTCACTGTTGTCGCGTGCACTGGTCTCAGCTTGCAAGCTCTGTCCTCCACCGCAGCCTTCCGGTCGAAAATCGACGGTCGCCAGTCGTCGTGGTCGTCGTCGCGCCAAAAGACACGCAACACGGAAGATCGGACACGGCGTTCAACGTCCCATGTATTATTATATCTAGGTTTTTGTATGTTCGCGCTCAATTTTAATTGATATGCGGCGGCAGCGTAAAACCTGCAACCAGCCGATTGGCTCGTTTGGATGCGTCCTGCGCTGTGATTGGTCCGCACCCGTTGGTAATGGCCGTCGGCCTTTCCTCGCACTTTACAGGACACTGCTGTGGCTCTGCATCCGGACGAGTCGGCGCACTTTACGGAGCCGATGGCCCGGGACCGTGTTTTTGCGATCTTTTGCGCGCCTTTTTGCAGCCAAGTCGAGGCAAGAAGGGCGTCAGTTGACATTTTACCATGGGCAAAGGAGGCAACGCATCGACGGCTCTCGCGCGGTCGCCACCGACGGACTTCACGTGGGACACGAGCGACGAGCCGCATGCGACGCGCCGGAAGCTCATCACCGCCAAGTACCCGCAGATCAAGAAGCTCTTTGGCCCGTGCCCCAAGTTGAAGTACCAGATTCTATGCGCCGTCGCCGGCCAAGTCGGCATGGCGTGGTTCATCCACGACAAGTCGTGGGCGATGTACGTCGTCGCCGCCTACGTCTTTGGCGGTACCATCAACCACATGCTCATGATGGGCATGCACGAGCTCTCGCACAACCTCGCGTTCAAGACGATGCTGTACAACCGGGTGCTCTCGCTTGTCGCCAACTTTCCGCTCGGTGTGCCGGCCGCGATCGCATTCAAGCGGTACCACTCGGAGCACCACCGGTACCAGGGCGAGGACGGCGTCGACGTCGACATCCCGACCGAAGCTGAGGGCAAGTTTTTCAACAGTCGCTTCCGCAAGTTCCTCTTCATTTGCTGCCAAGGCCTCTTTTACAGCTTCCGTCCGTTCTTTGTCAACCCGAAAGCCCCGTGTCTCTGGGAGTACATCAACTACGCGTCGTGCATCGCCTTCAACAGCACGATGGTGCACCTCTTTGGCTGGTCAGGCATGGGCTACTTCCTCCTCAGCACGCTTCTCGGCATGGGCCCGCACCCGTGCGCCGGCCATTTCATCTCGGAGCACTA
>NW_008246093.1:275739-282628 GCF_000281045.1 Saprolegnia diclina VS20 | reverse complement strand
GAGGTGCGCGCGATGGCGCCCGAGTTCTACGACAACTTGCCGCAGACGTCGTCGTGGATTGGGACGCTCTACGACTACATCATGGACGACAACATCAACGCGTACAGCCGCGTGAAGCGAAAGACGCTCAGCGCGGCCGACCGCGCCAAGCTCAAGTCCGAGTAACTCTTGACGTAATCTGTGCAATTTCACTATATTTCCGACCTCTCAGCTTGGTCTTCTCGACGCGTGTACATACATGTACACGCGTCGTGCAAGACAACATACCTTCGTTGCGCGTACTGGTGCACGAAAAAGAGACGTTCAGAGACCCTGTGCGCAACCTTAGCAACTAGTATATCGACTAGACAACGCACTAGTACTAGAATTGCACGAATAAGAGACGTCCAGAAACCGAGTTTGTGGCGCTTGGCCTCGCGTCGTCGGCAACAGCCCTGCGCCCATATTCGCTGGAGCATGCTTGATGCCAATCGAATCCTGCCTGCCATTTGTGACGTTCCTCCTGTGTCTCTAACGACCTCCCGACGACGCAGGGGCCGATCGGGTCAACTTGCCGTTGCCGTCATGCGGCCACGTCATTTCGTGGTCCCGGCCCAAGGGCCTGCAAAGCGATCCTAGCATAAAAACGCACCTAGTTTGGTGGCCCTGTGTCGCCGCTAATTAAATTATTCGACCTTGGGATTTGTATGTAAAATCCGGATAAAAAGCAAATTGCATTAAATTCAATTTTTGAAGCCTTGCAGCGACGCCACCGATGTCCACCGAAGTTCACACCGCGTGGGCCCGTGCAGTTAGTTAGTAACAAGGCGCCAAACTAATCTTCGAGAAGTAAACTACGAGCGTCTCGCCACGTGGTGTGTAGTCTCTCTGCTTGCGAAGGTCGAAGGTTGGCGGGAAAGCATCGCCACCTGGCTCCGCGCCTCTACCCCGACTTTTGTCATTTCGTACTTAGTCGAATTCTGCGAGTTGCCGGCCAGTCGCAGTCAGTTTCGGATTCGCGCAGCATGGGCAAGGGTGGCAACGCAGCGAGCACGATCAAGCCGGTGGCGGCGCCGACGGACTTTACGTGGGACACCAACGACGAGCCGCATGCGACGCGCCGCAAGCTCATCTCGGCCAAGTACCCGCAGATCAAGTCGCTCTTTGGTCCGTGCCCGCGGACCAAGTACCAGGTCGCGATCGCCGTGAGCCTCCAGGTGGCCATGACCTTCTACGTGCACGACAAGTCGTGGATGACGTACGTGGTCGCGGCCTACGTCTTTGGCGGGACCATCAATCACATGATGATGCTGGCCATGCACGAGCTCGCGCACAACCTCGGCTTCAAGAAGATGCTGTACAACCGCCTCTTGTCGCTGCTCGCCAACGCGCCGCTCGGCGTGCCGGCCGCGATCTCGTTCAAGCGCTACCACATGGAGCACCACCGGTACCAGGGCGAGGACGGCGTCGACGTCGATATTCCGACGATCGCCGAAGGCAAGTTTTTCACGACGCGCTTCCGCAAGTTCGTCTTTGTGTGCTGCCAGTCGCTCTTCTACAGTCTGCGCCCGCTGCTCGTGAACCCCAAGGCGCCGGGTCTCTGGGAATTCATCAACTACGCGTCGTGCATCGCCTTCAACAGCTTCATCTACTACTTTAGCGGCTGGTCGGGCCTCTGCTACCTCTTCCTTAGCACGCTCCTTGGCGCCGGCCCGCACCCGTGCGCCGGTCACTTCATCTCGGAACACTACGTCTTTGTCAAGGGCGCCGAGACGTACTCGTACTACGGCCCGCTCAACCTCTTTGCGTTCAACGTCGGCTACCACAACGAGCACCACGACTTCCCGTTCGTCGCGGGCTCGCGTCTTCCGGAGGTGCGCGCGATGGCGCCCGAGTTCTACGATACGCTGCCGCAGACGTCGTCGTGGATCGGTGTCCTCTACGACTACATCATGGATGACTCGATCAACGCGTACAGCCGCGTGAAGCGAAAGACGCTCACGGACGCTGAGAAGGACAAGCTCAAGACCGAGTAAACTTCCACGATTCTCAATACATACGCTCATTTGATGATGTCTCTCAGTGTACTCTTGTTGGTCCATCGACGACATGCGTGGACGCTTCAGGTGATAGGAAGAGTACCAACGGCAGCGGAATCGATAGAGCGGCAGCACTGTGCAGCAGACAGGACAACGTCCACGCGACGATGATGGGAGAAGGTGATGGAAGTACCTTGTTGGGTGGCTGCGATCGGCCGACAGTAATCGCGCTGATTACCGCGGACGAGGTCAACTGACTGCCTGATCGGCGGGCCACTCGCCCAGACGATAAAGAGCTGACACTCCAAGGTCTAGGCATGCATGCAATCCCAAGTTGGTTTACCGAATCGGATTCTTGTTCGCCAGCCGAACCCTGTCGTGACGTGGCAGCACGAAACGGCACGGCGAAGATCGCAAACTGTGCATAAAGATTGCACCGTACTAACTTAGTATATTTTCGTCGACCACAAGCGAAGGTTCAGCTCTCGGCGTACTCTGTACTTCCCACTTGCCTCTTGGGCTCTTGACCCTGCTCATAAGATTCTTCGAAGCAGGGTCATCGTACCCCGACAAAAGTGGTTTCTGCTCGTGCTTGGCGATGCGTCGACAAGGTCTTGGCGCCGAGCGTACTGTAGCCGTCGGGACTTCTACTGTGTCGCAGCGCGTTGACGCTTCCTTCTCCTTAGAAGGACATGAGAGGTCGCATCCAAGCGGATGCTCTGGGACTCGCCTAGTGGAGACGTCGCCGCAGGCTGCCACGAGCTGCGGTGGCGGATCCCGTTTCCGGACGGACTGTGCCGAATCTACTGTCGATTCAGGCTGATATATTGTCCTAAAACAATATTATTTACATATCGTGGCATCCGATACAAATATCCAGCCAACTTCAAGTCCTCAACAATCTATATTAGGCAAAAAACGGATTTGTCCCTCCGAACCTGGCGAGATTCGAACTTCGAAGCACAAGTCACACTTTATTGTAATACAGCAAAATCAGCTTCAGGCATTGCTCATCTAAATAAAAATACACAAAACCGAAGATACGATCTCGAAGTTGACGCCAGTAAAGCATGGTTATCCGGACAGCCAATATTGCGGCTGCAAGCTCATCCTGCCAAACCCACGAGCTCGAGCATGGCGCCGATGTCCTACTTGGAGGGCCTACCGCGGACGGCCGCGGTAGCGCCGCGGGTTCAATACCCGCTATGGACCGCTTCTAGTCGACGACAGGTACGTAGGTGACGGTAAGCTCTTATCTGCAGTGGTCTGCCCCGTATTTGCGACCTCTGTCGCTTTCGACGAGGTTTCTCCATTGCAGATTTGGCCGCTTATAGCTCAGCTACGATGAAAAGCACGCTGCGCAACATGGAGGCCATCGGGCCCGCTCAGCCAACGCTCAAAAAGACTAAGGTCCCGCTCCTGCAGGCCATTTCGGCGCCGGCGCCGCCACCGACGCCGTCACCCGCCAAGGCGCCGCGCACGGGCTTTGCTCTCGTGGCTCGGCCCGGTCAAGACGGGGCGACCCTTATTTTGCTTAGCACCGGCCAGCGCGACAGCGTTCGCAAGAACGTGTCCAACGCCGTCCGCAACTCGGCAATCGGCGACGCCAACGCTCCGCACGTCTTCATGTCGTTCACTGACCACCCTGCGCCAGCTCAAGTTGGCCCTGCGATCGCGAAGGCGATTGAAGCCGCGACGGCGACGCTCACGGCGCAAGCCAACGAGCGCGCCAAAGTCCAGTACGTGCAAGAGTTGTGCACGCTGGATAGCGCGTACGTGGTGGCCGTGGACGAGGGCCGCGATACCCTCGCCCTGTTCGAGGCAGTCATCAAGCCGCGGCGTCGCGTGGCGCCAGCCCACATTGTCGCGGACGACAAGTCGAAACTGTTTACATGCGTCCCGACAGATCAGTGGGCCATCGATATCCTTCTCAACGTCGTCATGGCGGCTGCGAAGGCCCTTCAACCGAAGCCTGCGCCTGCGACGCCCAAGCGCGCCCAACCCGCGCTCAAGACCAGTGTCACGCTGAAGAAGCCAAAGATGGCAACGAGCGAGCGCAACGTGCCCGAGGTGATCAAGGCGACCGAGCATCAGCTGTATGACGATTAGAGCGCATCGCCAATCGCCTCTGGACCTTGTCTATTCGATAAACATAATAATGTACTAGTAGTTCACGTCATCTCGCGTTTGGTTGAGCATACATTGGCGACAGCCAGCCGAGTAGTCTGACGAGATACTACAAGAAATGGGTCGCAACGGTACGAGACCGTGTTGCGAATCGTGACAACGATCATTGGCCGTCTCGATTGGCGTCCATGGGCTCACAGGTTTGTGGCCTTGCACATGCGAAGCGGTCCCGTCGTGTTCAAGCCAACGCGGCTTCCCGTGCATCCTTGCGCGTCAGTGGGCTGGCTTCGCTCGCTACGACCGTTGCCGAGCCGTTGCAGTTGAGCAGCATGAGCAGCAATCGCTGCCGAGCCCGCAGCAGCCCCGACGAACGATGCGCTCTTGGGCAGCTACTAGTACCCACGTGACCTCGAGTCCAGCGCGTCTTGGCTTTGGATTGCGGCAGCGTATCCGGTTGCTGGACAACACTATCCGGTAGGAGCAGTTTGGATTCGATCAGGATGGACGATGGACAGCGACGATGCAAGAGCCCATGGTCGCCGACCTCGGCGAGTGCACGCGCGTGGCTTCAACCAACGAGCCGCCGCAGCGGTAGCCCGCACCAGACCCTCTGCACCCGAAGAAGACGTGCTTTCGTTGTTGGCCGGTTGCCCAAGCATTCCGTCGGCTGGCGCGCGCCCTGACGTCAAACGATTCTGGATACTGGGCGATGTGCAAGAGCAGATCAAGCCACGAGGCTGCGTCTCGAGTCGTGACCGCGCTCACTCGTGCTGCATTCGCATAGTTGGTCCCTCGATGCAGCCAGAGACGCTGGCTACCCCAATGATGTAGGCTGCGTGCCGTTGGCCGACTTCGCGTGCGTATTCTGTACCACGCGTTGTGGAGCTGCGCACGGCTCACAGTTGGGCGAGGCCAGCAACTTGGAGCCGCGCGCCGACGTCCTCTCGAGCTAGAGCTGCCTACGTGGCCAGCGACACTGACTCCGTTCTCTTATCGCAACCTTTGCCATGAGCCAGCGCGGTTCAACGCAGACACTTGGGATCAACATCCAGCGCACATCGGTAGCGCTCGTCGACGACCAACAAGTGGTGCCTGCTCGTGCTTGGCTACGCGTCGCCAAGGTCTTGGCGCTGAGCGCCTAGCGGCCGGCACTATTGCTGTGGTGCAGCGCGTTGACCCGCTCTTGTCCATACTCGTAGGATGTGCGAGTCGTGGTTGCTGTCGACATTGTGGCGAACATCTGGCAGCTAGTAGTCGCATCCTCGGCGTCGCTGCTACTGTCCAAGAGATTGCCAACTCCACGAACGAGGACGCATCCAAGCTGATGCTTTGGGACTCGCCAAGTGGAGACGTCGCATTAGGCAGCGTGTAGGCTTGAGCAGAATGAAGCTTGATAGCGAGTGTATGGTCGTGCGAGTCTTTTGTGTCGGAGGGTATGCGGTGACAACGGCAAAAGACGTGTGCGCCCGAGCTAATATGCTGAACCAAACTCGTTAGGAATGCCCAATAGCTTGCAATAGGCTAGTAATCGATTGAACAACGTCCATACTTGATTAGTGACGTGCACGCTTTAAATGTCAATCTCGTTCATGAGCTGGTGCTTGGCGAATTGAATTTTCTTGACGGCCGCGAGGATCACGCGCAGGAATGCGTCGAACGTCCAATACACAGATGGCTGGAACGTAAAAGCCTTGGATTTGTGATCGACGACAATGTCGGCAGCCGTGATGAGGTGGATCGGCTCGTCGATCGCGTCGACAAGGGCTCGTGTGTCCCGCCCCTCGCTCACGGCCGCCTTGTACTCGCGGATGAGCTTTCGCGTCTTCAAAAAGTGCTCTTGTTTCGTGCGCTGGACCACGTCGGCGACGATAGTCGCAACGGCTTCATCGAGCGCCGTCGAAAGCGCGTGACCCACGCTCGCGGGAGCGGGGTGGTCGGTAAAGTCCTTGACCAAAGTTGCGCCGTCGCTTGCCCGGTGCAACGCCTTGGCCTTGAAGCGTAGCACAGCGTCACGCTGCCCAGCGCTCAAGAAAACCGTTGTTGTCCCGTCTACACCGGGTTGAGCGATCAGGGCGAACCCGGTGCGCGGCGCCTTGGCCGAGGTAGCGGGTAAGAGCGGCTCGCTCGGCGCGTGCCGGGTCGCTTGGCCCTGCCCGATGGTCTCCATGGTCTGCGGCGTAGCGCTCATCGTTCTTCTCTTCTGTCGGCGGCTAATTCTGCAATGGAGAAACCTCGTCGAAAGCGACAGGGGGCGCAAATACGGGGCAGACTACTACAGATAAGAGCTTACCGTCACCTACGTACCTGTCGTCGACTAGAAGCGGTCCATAGCGGGTATTGAACCCGCGGCGCTACCGCAGCCGTCCGCGGTAGGCCCTCCAAGTAGGACATCGGCGGCAGCCATGCTCGGGCTCGTGGGTTTGGCAGGATGAACTTGCAGCCGCAATATCGGTCATCCGGATAACCATGCTTTACTGGCGTCAACTTCGAGATCGTAGCTTCGGCATTGTGTATTTTTATTTAGATGACCAATGGTTCTAGCTGCTTTTGCTGCAATACAATAAAGTGTGACTTCTGCTTCGAAGTTCGGATCGCTCAGCTGCAGCGCAACATCCATAGAGAGACGTCTCTTTCTCAAGCAGCAGTCAAAAAACCTCGATGATAAATCCAAACGAAAACATAAGATCGTGCGGATTGGAGCCATGGCGTTGGCATCAAGCGAGGAACGTCGCTGCTCGCGAAAT
>NW_008246093.1:274222-275639 GCF_000281045.1 Saprolegnia diclina VS20 | reverse complement strand
TTTAAATCAATGGGACTGGTAGAAACTATGACACTGGACGCGTAAAATCCACAACTCAATAAAACCTCGATGATAAATCCAAACGAAAACATAAGGCCGTGTTCGGTTTTCTTTTTTTTGGTGGATTCAGGTGGATCGAGGCAATCGTGGATCGGACGATATCGATTTTTTCGTGTTCGGTGAAGAAAAAAAGGTGGATCGGGATGGCCAGGATCATGAATCTCGGAATCCATGTCACGCGGTGGATTTCGGCCATCGCAAAGTGAATCGGGCAATTTTAATAAAAGTACGATTAAAATTACAGGCGCTCAAAATTGCGCGCGCATTTGAACGGATGGCTGACGACGACGACATAGTTCTCCTTGCGTGCGCCATGGCCATAGCGGCGGCCGCATTAACCATCAAGGACGAGCTTATCGACGATGACCTGCCCGACCGTAAGCCGCAGCTCCGGTTCGTGCGCCCCGAGACGTCGTACTTGGACTACCAAGACATGCAACGCGACCTCCTCTACGATCGCGGCGATCTCGGCGATCGTGTCATCTACGACATTTTCCGCATGGACGGTGCGAGCCTCCACGTGTTAGTTGCGATGGCGACACCCTATCTACCGGGGCGTATCAACCCACGCGATGTGGTATGCGTCGTTGTGCATTGGCTGGCGACTGGGGCCTCGGTGCGTGCTCAGGAGCAGTTCTTCCTCGACAAAGGGTTTTCGACCCTGCACCATTACCGTACCATCGTCTGGTCTTGAGCCTCTTCCACTTGGTACTACACCGACCGCCGTTCACGATTGAGGCGTCCCTCGGCGTCATGTCTTTGGCGACGAGCGCCCAGCCAGTCGCCTTCAGGTTCTTGCCAGCCGACACGACATACTGTGGGCTATTGGCGACATTGCGGAAGGACTCGACCAAAGCCACCTCGAGCTCGCGCGTCCAGCTCGCCGGGGCCACCATGTTCCCGCCAAAAAGAGCTTTGAACTTATTTTTATTAGCCCGAATAAAATTGACGGCCGATCCAGGCCATTCGACCTTCGATCCAATCGTGTTCGGCGAGCATTCGGGTGGTTGATCGGGCATGCCAACCGGATCTACATCCGGCTGGATGAAGATTCCGCGAATCGACATCCCGGATGCCGATCCACTTTTTTCACCGACCACGGCCTAAGATCGTGCGGATTGGAGCCATGGCGTTAGCATCAAGCGAGGAACGTCGCTGCTCGCGAAATTGAATTTTTGCAATGATTTAAATCAATGGGACTGGTAGAAACTATGACACTGGACGCGTAAAATCCACAACTCAATAAAACCTCGATGATAAATCCAAACGACAATGGGACTGGTAGAAACTATGACACTGGACGCGTAAAATCCACAACTCAATAAAACCTCGATGATAAATCCAAACGAAAACATAA
>NW_008246093.1:257386-263114 GCF_000281045.1 Saprolegnia diclina VS20 | reverse complement strand
CGGGCGAGGATGAGAGCGCGGAGCCGTTCTTTGACCGTCCGGTTCACTCGTTCGACTACGCCGTTGGCTTGAGGTCGGTACGCTGTCGTCGGACAGTGCTTGACGTTGTACATGGTGTAGAGGCACCGCGAGACCTTGGCCATGTACGCTTGACCCCGGTCGGAAACCAGCACTCGTGGTGCTCCAAAAGGCTGGATGATAAAGTTGTGCAGCACTATCGCCGTCGTCGTCCGTCGACTTGTCGCGGACTGGCAGGCACCAGACGTAGCGCGTTAAAAGGTCCGTGACGACGAGGACGTACTTGTTGCCGTTGGCCGTAGGTACACTGAGCAGGTCCGCGTGGTCGACCGCAAGTGCATCCATCGGTGCGTATCCGACGCGCGGGCTACCACTGGGCGCGCGCGTGGTATGGCGTGGGTGCTTGGACTCTTGACACCGGATACACCGCTTCACGAACGCAGTGACATCGCCGAGCATGCCTGGCCAATACGACGTCAAGGCGAGCTTGTCGAGGGTCTCTTGGATGCCGCCATGAGATTCGTCGACGCCGGCGTGTGCACCGGCGACCATCTCCCGTCGTAGCGACGATGGGATTACCGCGACTAGACGGCGCGGCCCGACGCCTCGTCGGCAAGCCGGTCGAGTTGTCATCTTGCAGAACACGCCGTCGAGCATCGTGTAGTCGGCGACATCTTCTCGCTTGTACCGGATGGGCTGACCATCGTCGTTCTGCTCAAGGTACTCGATGAACCCAGCCATCCACCGGACGTCGAGCTGGCCCTGTCAGATACGCTGGTTGCGCAGCTCGTCGGCGACGCTGGCATCGTCAGTGGCTGCGATGGCCGCCGTCACAGCGTCTTGATCCGCTGCATCATACGGAGGTACGCAGCCCCATGGTGGTGGCGGTCAGCTCATGTCGATCCACGCTTGGACGGTGTCGACGCTCCCGGCCTTCCTGTCAGCGATTCCTTGCTGGCCCGCTTGCGGCTGGTCATCCATGACCCAATTGGCGACGCAATCGGCGGCGTCGTTGTACTCCCGAGGTACGTGGTAGAGCACCCACGCGTCGAAGCCGCTGAGGATCTGCGTGATCGTCGAGATACCCTTCCGGAGGCCCTCTTCCTTGGGGACAAAGATGCGGTGGACGAGGTTGCAGATGAGCTCGGAATCCGAAAACGCCACCACGGTACGGCTACCGCGGCCCCGCGCGGCCCGGAGCGCGGCTTCGAGACCAGCGGCTTCTTGCTGGTTGACTGTCGCTGTGTCAGGGCCCGAACCACCGCCGGCGCCGAGCAAGATGCGGCCGTGGTTGTCCCACATGCAGAACCCATGACCGCTCGTCTCCTCGCCGCGGTTGGCCCCGTCGCTCGATACGATAACCGTGTCCTCGCCCATATGGGACCACTGGAAAGTCGCGCGGGTGCGTGACGATCGTTGGTGCATCTTGCGGTGGTTGGCCCAGCAGCATCTCGAGCGGGTACTGCTCCCGTTTCTACCCGACGTCAATCTTGAGCGGAAGGGACCCGAGCTCAAACTGCCAATTGCCAAGTCGGCCGTAGTGGTGGGCATACTGCCCATCGGAGGTTTGGGTTCCATGTGTACACTTGGATCACTGCGCCACCAAGGTGATGTCGCCCATTGCCTCACACCGAGCAGCAGCGCCATCATCGTCTTCTCCACGGGTGTGTAGCGGAGCTCGCACTCGTTGAGCGTCGCACTGGCAAACCCGATTGGCCGCTCGCCGTCGGCCGACGCCTGCGAGAGCACACACCCGATCGTCGAGAAGTCGGCGCCGACCGTGAGGTTGAACGTGGCGTCGGGCGTCGGGACCTGGAGCGCGACCATGTCGTTCACAAGACGTAAAATGTGCGCGACGGCGTCTTCTTCTTCCGACCCGAGTACGAGGTCGCCAGGCGTCGTGGCCTTCGAAAAGAGTGGTGCCGCTGGGTTGCGAAGCCCGGCATGAACCGCCGGTAGTACCCGGCACGGCCCAGGAACTCTCCCAACTGGTCCGTGGTCTCGATTGTCGGCGCCGACACGATGCTGCGTACGAGGCTACCCTTGGTCTTGACGACGCCGTTGCCTCCCAAAACGTGGCCGAGGTACTCGACTCGCTTGGCGCTCCACACGCACTTCTCGCGTCGCAGTATCCATCCGGCCTCTTGCGCGCGGGCCATCGCGAGCGCCACGTGGTGCTTGTGCTCTTCCTCGCTTCTCCAGTGGATGATGATGTCGTCAATGTACACCTCGATGAACCGGCCGCCGTTGTCACCGAACGTGTCGAGCATGAATGCTTGCATCGCGCCCGCCGAGTTGACGCCGCCCTTGACCATCCCTGTCGGTTCAAACGCGCCGTCTTCCGTGACAAATACAAACTTGACGCCGACTGCGCCAGCGAACCGCGCTTGCCAAAAACGACGACGCGAGGTTGAGGAGCGCAAAGTACGTTGACTTGGCGACGCGCTCGAGCAGGTCCCAGACGCGCGGCAGCGGGTTGACGACGACAACTGTGTTTTTGTTGACTTGACGCAGGTCGTTCACCATACGCCACTGGCTTGGGTCGTCGGGTCGGCCATGTTGCGCTTGGGCCGGAGGAACGCCGGGATGCCCCACTTGCTGGCTTCGACTTGCTTGGCCATGCCGTCTCGCACCATCTGCCGCACGAGCTCGCGCAAAATGCACTGCTTCCTCGGGTCCATCGGGTAGTTGCTGAGGCGTATGGCTCCCGCGTACTTCCACGCGGTGTTCGCACTTCTTCGTCTGTCGTACTCGCTCGCCGCGGCGCGCAAAGACCGCGTCAAACTTTTGGAGGATCAACTGGACCCACGCTGGGAGCTCCTCGTCCGCCTTGAGTATGTTGACGTCGATGGCGTGGTCTTTGGCAGGGCGGATGGTCGCGATCTCTTGGTCGTCCGCCGTATTGAGCACGACACGATCTCGCAGCGTCGTCGTGGAAACCCCGTGGGTCAGAATAAAATCCATTCCCAAGATGCCGTCGTACCGGTCGGGGGACACCACAAATGAGTGGCACACCGTGGTCCCGCAAAATCGGACCGTCATCGTAGAACACCCAAGGTCATCGATGGTTGCGCCACCTGCTCCCCGCAGTCGCTGTCAGAACGGGTGCAGCGAGGGCCGTCCGAGCTCGTGCCACTGCCGTGCCGAAATGAGTGACACCATGGCACCCGTGCCAAATAGCATCTCGACCGGTACGTCGTTGCACGTAGTCGAGACGACCAGCTGGGCAAACCCGTCGCGTGCGAGGGCACGCCGCTCTACATGCACCGTCGCGACGGTCCGTAGCATGTCCGGCCCAGCCTTGACGAGACGTGCATGTCCGTCGGGGCCATTTTCCCAGCGCGGGTAGTGCGGCCGCCAGTGCTCTCTTCGCGGTCCGACTGCATCCCACGCGGGGTACACCTCTACGCATGGCCGTTGGTCGTGAGCTTCGGCTTCTCCTCTCACTGCGTCGCCGCCGCCTTCTGTTGTATTGTTGTCAGCACCCGTTGCCAAAACCTTCTGCTGCGCCGTCTCCTGCACCATCTAGCGCACCTTCTGCTGAGCTTCTTGCCGCACCTTCGTCGGTGGCTCCTGTCGCATCCTTCTTCTTCTCTCGCAGCCACGGCTGCGGCTTGCCTGGCGGCCTCGGCTACCGCTCTCTTCTTGGCTACTGCTCGTCGGGCCTTTCGTGCTGCCCGGATCGCCGCCCTCTCACCGTCGCCGCCCACGTCCTGCCGTGCCGTCATAATTTGTACTGGTATCGCGGGCTGCATCGGCGTCGGGGCCACAGTCGCTGTCTCTTCGTTTGTCATCATCCTTCTACCTTGTCTTCCTTGAGCTTCTCGTCCTTGTGCGACCACCGGGTAGCTCCTACCGGCGGTCTCGCCCAAAAACCGGCGCATCCGGGTAGCCGGTGACGGGAAACTGCGCAGGCGACGGGTGCAGGTATGTTGTCTGGGCGACTGGCGCGCGGAAGGCCCAACTGCCCTCGCCGGCGCTCTCGTCGTTTGAGCTCGCGGACGCCGTCGTCGTCGTGTCGGGTCCAGCGGCGTTTCTCAGGGCGTCTTGTCGTGGTCTTCTGGATCGCAGTAGCTCATCGACGGCCAAGGCGCTCTTCTTTAAGGGCTCCCACGCAGCAGTGATCGGTCCGTCCATGCGGGCGGCGACCATGCGAATGTCCCGATCCGTAAGTCCATCGCGTGCCTTCTCGATCATAAGCTCTTCGTCTTCGCTGTGGCCTGCCACCTGGGCGGCGTCGGCGACCCGTTGCAGATACTCGTCGACGCTCTCGTACCCACCGAGGGCGCTGCCACCTTGCTCGACGTTTTCAAACAGGCGGCCCGCGCGGACCGCCCGCCGATGAAGCGCTTGCAGAAGAGTGCCTCGAGGTCGTCGAGGTCGTCGTTCATAAGACGCGTGCGGCAGTTGTTCTCGTCGACAGCCCATTGTAGCCATGATTCATGTCGATATATTGTCCTAGAACAGTATTACAGTCGACTCTGCCTAAGTGCATAGTGGATATTTCATGGTATTTAAAGGGTAATCGACTGTGAGAGTAAAAATATAAAATCGTGCTTTACTAGTACATATTATTGTGAGAGGCTGGTGCAAGCCGCGGCTCCATGTGAGGCTCAGTCCTGGGCTGCGCGCCTCGCGTACGCGGACGTCGTCGTGCCTGCGCTTGTCCTCAGCGAGCTTGCGCCACATGGCTTCATCGCGGACGTAGCGCGAGATCGTGGACTGGTTGAGTGACGGGAAGCCGTTCTCCTTGAAGTGCTTTGCTGTGCGCGATTGGTTTTCGCCATGCGCATGGTAGTACTCGAGGATCTCGACCCTGGTGATGACCTTGGGCTGCGACTTCTTGAGCGCACCCGCAGGATTGGCGCGCGACTTGCGCGTTGGCTTCTTCGGCGGCTTCTTGGCCATCGAGAAGCGATTCAAAAATGGTCGGCTTTCCCACCATCACGAATTTTTATTCAAATTGGCGTATAAAAGTATTTGGGACACTATCACCGCGAGAGGATTATCGAGTTTGAGTGGTATGCACTTAGGCAGAGTCGACTGTATTGACAAATCTTGGCATCCGATACAAATACCAAGCCAACTTGGAGTCCTCGACAATCCATATTAGGCAGAAAACGGACTTGTCCCTCCCGAAACCCGCGAGATCCGAACTTCGAAGCAGAGACCACACTTTATTGTATTACAGCAAAATCAGTCTGAGGCATCTCTCGTCTAAATAAAAATACACAAAGCCGAAGATACGATCTCGAAGTTAACCGGTAGAACACGGTTATCCGGACGGCCAATATTGCGGCTGCAAAGCTCATCCTGCCAAACCCACGAGCCCGAGCATGGCCGCGCCGATGTCCTACTTGGAGGGCTTACCGCGGACGGCCGCGGTAGCGCCGCGGGTTCAATCCCCGCTATGGACCGCATCTAGTCGACGACAGGTACGTAGGTGACGGTAAGCTCTTATCTGCAGTGGTCTGCCCCGTATTTGCGCCCCCTGTCGCTTTGTCCAGGTTTCTCCATTGTAAATTTGGCCGCTTATAGCACGACTACGATGCAGAGCACGCTGCGCAACATGGAGGCGATTGGGCCGCCGGTAGCGACCCCCAAGAAGACAAACAAGCCGCGCTTGCAGACAATCTCGGCGCCGGCACCGCCACCGACGCCGTCACCCGCCAAGGCGCCGCGCACGGGCTTTGCTCTCGTGGCTCGACCC
>NW_008246093.1:256567-257286 GCF_000281045.1 Saprolegnia diclina VS20 | reverse complement strand
CATTAATTTAAATCAATGGGACTGGTAGAAACTATGACACTGGACGCGTAAAATCCACAACTCAATAAAACCTCGATGATAAATCCAAACGAAAAGAGGTCGTTCACCATACGCCACTGGCTTGGGTCGTCGGGTCGGCCATGTTGCGCTTGGGCCGGAGGAACGCCGGGATGCCCCACTTGCTGGTTTCGACTTGCTTGGCCATGCCGTCTCGCACCATCTGCCGCACGAGCTCGCGCAAGACTTGAGCGAGCGCCTATGCATGTTGGCCTCAGTATCCATGATAGCGATAGAGACGGCATACCGCGAGCAAAAAGGCCGCGAGTGTCGTACGCAGACGGCCAAGCGCAGGGACCAAAGGGATTCACTTCATTGCTATTTGGGGATTACGTGTTCTCCTACTGGCGGGTGTGTATCGTCGCCACCCCGTCTCTACGTGCCTAGTCGCACCTTGTCGGGACTTCAAAGGGGTGTGCGATTAGCTACCGGCCGTCGGAAAAATGTGATCCTGTTGGCTGTCTACACCACCGGGACGAAAAGGTAGTCGACCAATCGATCGTCGCATCTGCATCCTGGACTTCGTTGGGACGGCTGATCTTGTTGTTGAACTTGACGATGAGGTGGTCGTCGACGTCGTCACGTTGGGCCCAGCGGACCACACCGTCGTCGCACCGCACTCGCCACGAGTACTTGGCGTGCCCAAGGCGATCGCGGCCGCG
>NW_008246093.1:237863-253118 GCF_000281045.1 Saprolegnia diclina VS20 | reverse complement strand
GCAAATGCTCGGCGGACAAGCGGTGCAAACTTCTGGCACAGAGCCAATACCTTCATCCAATGCGACGCCACCGCCGAGAGCGTCGGCGCTCGTCCGGCGACGCCCTTGCTGGCAGCGACAGGAGCCAGCGCTCGTACGAGCGCTTGTTGAACTGCTCCAGCTTCTGGCCCGCGCCGACGGTCTCGTCCATCGAGATGTCGATGCAGGCGCGTCGTACACCACGTAAACGTTCCTACCAGGAAAAACATAAGATTGTGCGAATTGGAGCCATGGCGTTGGCATCAATGTCCTTAAATCATCGGCTATTGTGTAACAAACAACGTTTGAGCATGGACTTCAAAACTCGTATTGGTTTTAGCAACCCCATTGCTAATAGGGTTTGAACCCGCGTCACAGCACTCATACGGTAATGATGAGTAGCGACTCGTATCTCGTAAATGTTTGTTTCCACTCTATCTACCGCAGAGCTGCCACGACGTGTGCACCACGCCTTCTACCAACGCACGCGACTAACTGCTTCCAAAAACGACGCAAAAATGCAACAAAAAACATTCAGAAAATAAATTAGACGTGGTCCGAGGCCGACCCATCGGTGCTCTCTGGAAAGTTTACGCTGCTCGCATGCGTCGGGTTGAGCGCGGCGACGCAGTGAGCGACGACCAAGTCGCCGTAGACGTTGACCATGGTGCGAATGCGGTCAACGCAAAAGTCCATCGCCAAGAGGTACGAAAACGACGCAGCCGCGCTGTCGCCGCCGACCGTGACGACCATCGGGAGTACCATGACAAGGGCGCCGCTCGGGACGGGCGCCGTCGCCGCCGCCGACACGAGGCTCAGAATACAGAGGACCAAGTACGTCACGGGCGAGAGGTGCCCACCTGACGAGACGACAACGTAGACGACAGCACACGGAAAGTACAGCGCCGTGCCGTTCATGTGCAGCGTCGCGCCCAAGGTTACAACGAAACCGGCGATCGACGGCGATGCACCGGTCGCCGTGGCGGTCTGCAGTGTGATGGGAATCGTCGCCGCCGACGACGCGCAGCCAAACGCAAACATCTGCGCTGGTACAAACGCCTTGAGCATCGGCAGTAGCGGTCGCTTCAAGCGACGACACACGACCACGTACAAGAGAAGACTGAGCGCGCCGACTTGAGCGAGCGCCTATGCATGTTGGCCTCAGTATCCATGATAGCGATAGAGACGGCATACCGCGAGCAGAAAGGCCACGAGGAAGAGACCGACGTTGCCAAAGACGGCGGAGAAATCGTTGGTCATCCCGAGGCCGCCGGCGATGAGCGACGCGACCGCATACGGCGTGCACGTGATCACCGCTTCGATGCCGGCAAGCAAGACCGCGTTGATGTCTTCGCAGAGCGCGACGAGCGTCGGGCAGTCGCGCTCCGACCGCTGCATGGCCAGCGCGAGAAAGATCGCAAACGCCAAGATGCCGAGGTAGTTGCCGCTCACGAATTGGAGCACAATGTTGTCGGGCACCATGGCCTTGAAGATCTGGTCTTGGATCGTCTGCGTAAGAGAGACCGCGGCCGGCGCCGTGGCGTTGACGAGGTGCAAGAGCGACGAGCTATTCGCTGTCGCTGCGCACACAACTGCGCCGTTGAGCGCCACGACGAGGTGGCGGGTGTCGCCGCAGCCCAGCTGCACGTCGGTCGAAGTCTTCGCCGCCATCTCCGCTGACGACGACGCGACAGCAAAGTGCGACTGCAGCAAGAGCACGGCAAGCGTCCCGAACCCGACCGCGACGACCGTGGTCCCAACAAAGAGCCCGATCGCGTGGAGACCGGCGGACGAGACACCGCGCATCTCGACGACCGAGAGGAAGATGTTGACAAAGACCAACGGGACCACAATGCACGTGAGCGCGCGAAGGAAGAGCGTGCCGGGCAGCGCGACCCACGAGACAAGTGCCGGCGATGCGTCGTTGCGGCCGAGGACGATGCCGAGGCCAAAGCCGAAGACGACGCCGGCAACGATGCGCGCCGAGGGCTGCTGGTACCATGGCGCTGCCGCAGTGGTCGGCGGCGTCGGCGTCATCGGCCGGAACGGGTGGTCCTTTGGCGACGCCGCCGCCGAGAGCTCGATCGAGGCCATCGCGTATACAAGGTCAAGTGCCAAAGCACTGGAGCGACCAGCCAAACGTCATGTCGCAGAAAATGACGCAACGGGATTGGTGGATCTATAAAGGCCATCCTGCAGCAGTTGGCACCGCAGCGCCAGGCCGCTGTGGCATTGGGTGGTATCAATAGCGCGCTCAAGATGGCTGCCATGCAGCTCTTGATGGGCTAGCGATGGCCATGGACGCGTGGTGTCAAGGTTGCATGCAGAGGCTGGATGGCAGCGGCGCCGTCCTATCTGCGACGAGACGCGTGATGCTAGGAGGGCATGGGATTCTTGAAGGTATGAGCGGATCAAATTGAACTTGTGCCATCCGTGAGCCTCTGTGGTGTGGATGTGTGGGGTGCACCTTTGTGGCGAGTGGTCGTTGCGACTTGTACCAACTTGCCCCGTCATCCAATGTCGTTCGTTCCTTGTAGTTCATCCCCGTTGGTCCGTTGTCGGCGCGGGTGGCAGTGCTGCGACGAACCCCGCAAAGAAATGTGTGTTCTGAGCGCGAGCTGTTGACGCTACAGCCAAACGTTTGGCCTCTCTTGTCATCGCCCACGGCCATGCGATGTCGTGACGTTAGCAGTCAGCAGCAACCATATACCAAAAGCTGCCAGCAACTCTTGTGGCGCATCCCTACCGCCCCTTCGAGGCGGTGATATCCTGCATATCCATCGAGTTGAACGCCCGGCCACGCTTCGTCGTTGAATCAGCCATCAACGTCTGAGTCTGGTGCGATGGGTTTGGGCGGCGGCAGAACAACCACGCGATAGACATGTTGTCGACTCTGGTCGACTTTTGTTTGAAATACTAGTGTTGTCATGTAAACGCATGCAAACTAACGCTCCTATGACATCATCTCTCGTATCTTTCGACGTCCAATTTACCACCCGGCTTGTCTCGGGTCTACTCTTTGTGAGAACGTCGTGCTATAAAAATGCGTCGGGTCAAGGTGCAACGCTCTGAGGTGCAATGGGCTCCTTTCATTGCGCGAGACAAGTCGTCGTCTTTCCGTCGCACTGGCCATGGCGACTAGATTCCGGCGAATGAAAGCTAGTAGATCGTAGTCACCCAATACGTTGGGAAAACACAGTTCGCAAAGTTGGCGTCGTGCTGTCCATTGGCCTCGTGAACAGGACACTCGAGCTTGCCAACGTCGCAGTGCATGACCCAAGTGACGGGCGTAGTGCGTCGTGATTCTCGACAGCTCTCAAAGTACCGAGGTTGGCTTCCAACACGTACGGTACCAGTTGCAGCTCCAACCACGCCACGGTACTCCAACAGCCCATCATGACCAGACAGAGGATGTACGGCGGCGCACGGACTTCAAGCAGTGCCAGGTGTCTATCAGAGGGTGTGTAGTAGTACTGCGATGCTGTTTCTGAAGATAGGCACCATCGCACAAGCAGTGGTGCTGAGGTGGTGCTGGCTATCGCTGATGGAGGAGTAATACGCCATTCCATTGTTCGCCCTTGATCGCGCAGCGCTCGTGGATTGGCAAGCGGCTGTATGAAGGTGCGGTTCTCGGTCCTCGGTGGACCTGAGTGGCGACACTTGAGAGTGGCAGGAGACAGTCCACTTGATTGTCGTGATGGCGGTGGTCGATAGCTGGGACCGTTGAATTTGTCGGGCTCGAAGCATGCAAATTTGTGTGCTGCCGCGCCACGCCCCGTAATGGGAGGTTTCCACAGCTGTTCTTGCGAGTTACAGCTGGTGTTGGTAGCCATTGGCCTTGGTCCATGCTGCTCCTCTCTTCCGTAAACAGGACACAGTCACATTTACCGCGCACAAGAGAGGCAACATGTCCAAGCGGGCACAGCACTACCCGCTGCCCAACAACTACTTTCACTGCCACGAGCTCTCGCCAGCGCACCTCGAGACGTTTGTGCGTCTCGGCAAGAAGGCGCTGCGTGGCTTCCTCGACAAAACGCTCTACCCTGAGCCCGACTTGAGCTGGAACTATGACAGCGAGTCGGACGGCGTCAAGCTATTCGAGGGCTCGATTGCGAGCAAAGGGCTCACGCTGAACAAAAACACGATCCCGTACCGGGCGCTCGGCAAGGTCTCGGGCACGATCGAAGAGGTCGCAGCGCTTCACGACTTTGGTTCGCGCGACCAGTGCCTTCAGTACATCAAGCACGTGTCGCCTGACGTTGTTGACATGGTTCAGCTCTACTCGCTTTTGCAGCCGTCGCTGACGCGGCCGCATCGCCGGATGTACATCAAATGGAGCGCCGCGCGCAGCCCGATGCCCATGATCAAGGACCGCGATTTCGTCTACCTCGAGGTGAGTTTGCACTTTCTAGATTCTCGCCTTTCTCACTTTGCCGTTGCATAGTCTCAAGATGAATTTGTGTTTGCGAGCGGCCGGCGTGGCTGGGGCTTTTGCCAGCTCTCGGTCGACGTGCCCGCTGCGCCGTGCTTGCGCGAGACCGCACTCGGCCTCATGCGCGGTACACTGTACCACACAGGCATGGTCTTCCTCGAGACCGAGACGCCGGGCATCCTCGACGTCATCTACCACATTGCAACCGACCTAAGGGGCTCGATTCCCCACTGGGTGCGTCGCATGGGCATCAAGCGCCGCGCCCAGCAGATCGCGCATTTGCAGGAACATCTCCACAACATGCGCGTCACGGCGCGCCCTGTCAAGGCCTACTCGCTCGGCGCTGGACGCCGCGCCACCAAGTGCGTCCACTGCGGCGCGTGCGTCCGGTTCCGCGTCGGCACCAACTGCAAGAGCTGCACCGAGGTACGAGCCGCTTTTTTGATTCTCGAACCTCACGCCTGTCTTGCGAACGGTAGCCAGTGTGTTCCAAGTGCAGTACGAACTGGAAGGTGCAGAAGGATGGTGTCGACGTCCACGTTCGTGTCTGCACCCAGTGCGCGTCGTCGGCCCAAGACGCGGCGCTCTGGGAGACCAACTCGAGCGTCCACTTGTCGGCCACGCTGAGCGGCAGTCGCAGCGGCAGCTCCCGCGTCGAGGACCGCGTCGATACACTTCAAATGTTTTACGAAAGCGTCACGCCGGGCCGCGAACGGTTTCTTTCGATTGACGACGGGCTCCTCACCATGAGCAAGCCGCTTGTGTCGCCGCGGGAGTCGACAACGGCGACCGCCATGGACCTCTCGTACCTCGACATGTACGGCGACCACGCCGACCTCGAGGCGAGCGTTGCGACCGATAGCACCGGTTACGACGACGACGATGTGACCAAGTCGACGATTCTTAGCACGACCGATGGCACCGAGATGGCACGGTTTCTCGACCGGCTCACACTCACCCGGTAGCTATCTCTAATCTTATCAGTAATACTAGTACTAGTCTAGAAAGCATCTTCAGTACGGCAGTTGTGGCACCTGCGCTTGCAGGTGCCACATGATTATAGCGACTGCTATAATCGATAGTGTAAACTTGCCCTACATTTTCTCTCGTATCCGGTACGTCGACTACTCAGTGGTAAGTAGGTGTCGATTTTGCGATGGCCAATACGAATGGATGCAGCTTCAAGTACTGGACGCGGAGCGCGTCGCTGCAACCACGACATCTTGCTCGGTCGACGCATTGAACCAGCCGCAGCGATGGCGCAGCGACAAAAAAGGAATCTCCGAATGTGCACATCCCTCGTCATCAAGCCACGTACGAACACGTGATCGATCCAGGATAGGCAAAGAATCGATCCATTGGATGGCATTCTTTTTGTTGAAGGGTGCCCCCGCGAATGCACGTCCACACCAGAGCGTTCAGACGCGCACCTAATACATGTATTCTGTCGTCGCCGCAGGTCTGCTGGAAGGAACCCGTGCTCGACACTCAGATGCACACCGCTTCGGACAACGACGACGTCTCGCCGGTCATGAGGTCGGAGACGCACTCTGCGCCGACCAAGCAAGGTGTCGGAGAATAGTGTCTTTGCTGACGCGTTGCGTGCAGCCTTGGCCCAAAGCGGAGCTAGCGAGTATGCCTGCGACGCCCTCCCGATGGCTGCAGTGCGCCCTCCCGATGGCTGCAGTGCGAGCGCGCGGCGGTGGAAGAAGCCAACGTGTCAATGGCGTCGAGTGTTCTGGGGTGCATAAATCGAGCGCACGAGCTGCGCGGGTGGGTTTGGGACATAGAAACTGATGCGTTGCAGCGTATCAGGTACGCGATGGGGTCGGATCCCCTTCTTGCGTCGCGGAACTTGCCGTTGGCGACTGAACCGTCAGCCAGGCGGCGGCGTTACGAGCACCCACTGTGGCAACTGGGCGACATGGTTGTACCAAAGGCGTCTCAAAGATATGCATTTGCCGTTTGTGTCGCGTTTGTCCCAAGGTCGGACTGGGTACAACCACTCTCTCTTGGGTTTTAGAAGGCGCCAGCATGTGTGCGCTCACCGATTGGCTTGAAAGAAATAAAAACTGTATTTTTAACAAATCGCATTGCCTAATGAAATGAATTGCCCCATAGAGACACAAGTGAGAAAGCCGGTGATATCGCGCCAGGTTGCACATGGGGCGCGCTGCCCATATCGGTCGAGGCCGGTGCAAAACCACGTTTGGCCATTCGCCTATATGACTCCGATCGGCGCCGTCGGCGACAGCAGCAGCCCCAACATGGAGACGCGCAAGACGTATCCGCTGCCCGACAACTTTTTCCAAATTCCCGAGCTCTCGGATATGGAGAAGGCGCACTACCTCGAGGTCGGCACGACGGCGCTCAAGAGCTTTGTCAACAACGTGCTCGGGCCCGAGAACCCGACGCTCGTGTGGCGGCCATTTGGCGAGTTTCAAGGGGTCAAGATCGTCGAGGCCGACGTGCCTGGCTTCAAGGTCGACAAGAGTACGTCGCTTTCTTTTGCATGCTGGCGCATTTCTGACGCTCAATAGATCTACTGCCGTACCGCATGACGGCCAAGATCCAAGGCACGATCGACGAAGTCGCGATGCTGCATGCGTCCGACTCGCGCCAGCACTGCGCCGAGTACGTCGACCAGTACCGCGGCGACATCCTCGACGTCATTCCGCTCTACAGCCTCATCGAGCGCTCGGACGCCAACCCGTACAAGCAGTGCTACATCAAGTGGAGTGCCCACTTGAGCGCCGTCGTCGTCATTCGCGACCGCGACTACCTCTTCGTCGAGGTAATCATTTTTATTTATCGTGGTTCGAGGCTAAATGTAAATGGGGTTGTAGATGCAAGACCTGGTCGATCTACCGTCCGGGCGCCGGGGCTGGGCCTTTTGCCGCGTCTCGATCGAGCTCATGAACGTGCCAAACCTCGAACGCACGTCGCTCAAGCTCGTGCGCGGCGTCCTGCACCATTACGGTGCAATTTTTATGGAGGCCGCGGGCACGCCCGGGAAGCTCGACGTCATTGCGCAGATGGCCGTCGACTCGAAAGGCTCGATCCCGCAGTGGGTGCGCAAGCTCGGCATGAAGAACAACGTGCGCCAAATCACCCTCGTCGAAGATTACGTGCACAAGCTCCGCATGAGCTCGCGCATCTCGAAAGGGCAGTCGTTCCTCTCGACGTCGGGGTGCTCGGGGTCGGCGTCGACAACGACACCAGCTCCCGGTGCACACAAGCGCTGTGCGCTCTGCCACGCGCCGTCGTCCGCGCTCAAGCGCTACAAGCCATGCGAATCCTGTGGCGACGTACGTCCATTTGTATCAATCTATCGAGCTCGCCATTCATGAGATGTCGGTAGCTGTGCTGTCCGCGCTGCAGCACCTCGTGGAACGTCAACGTCAAGGGCAAACCCCGCGTCCGCGTCTGCGCGGCGTGCGCGAACGACGCCCAGAGCCGCGAAAAGTGGGAGATTCACGACGCGGACGAGACCGCCACCAACAGCTCGTCGCGCGAGACGCTCTTCCTCGATGCGGTGACAAGCCAGCGGTCCTCCGCCTTCTCGTCCCAGCGGGCGAATGGCCCGACGCTCTCGAGCCGTGGGAGCGCACAGGACGTCGCGTCGTCGAGCCGCAGCAGCCAAGAGCCCGAGCCGAGCTGCGAGCCGATCCCAAAGCGCTGCGAGCCGAGCCATGAGCCATTGTCGAGCCGGGGCGGCGACGTGAACCTCGGCGTCGACTTGTCGTACTTGAGCATCTACAATAAAAAGCCGACGACCGAGCGGCGTCCGAGCTTGGCGGCCGCGATGGACTCGGTCGTATACGCGGGCGAGTACGAGTACGACGACAACGACGTGACGTGTTCGACGCTCGACTCGGTGCACGACCCGATCCAAGATTCAAATCTGGAGGCATTTCTGAACCAGATCGGCCACGTGCATGTCGCGGCGCAGCGAGATTCGTTCGCAGACCGCCGGTCGTCCCTCGTGCGGTGAGCGGTTCGTATCGTCGCCTGTCTCCGTCATCGTCTCTCGCCTCAATGTCGTCGTTCTCTGTCTTGGCACCACCAACGCCACCTCCCACACTACTCGCTAGTACTACTCCACTGCCTCACCAAGTGCAATCTCAGATAAGAACTTGCTTCATATTACGAGCGCTGGCATGGACGGGGTTGGGAAGATGTCGCGTGACGCGCCGCCTGTCAACGGTCGAGTCGAGCCTTTGGACGAGGAGTGCATGCAAACTCACTAAGGCGGGAATCCAGGACTGATCAACCACCATAGGAGTTCTCCTCCAACGCACGTCGTATTGAACCGTGTGCATCATCACCCGAAGACGTGCGACGAGTCTGCCGGGGCATGGCGATGCTAAACCTGGGTACAAACGGCAGGCGGCCATGGGTGCTGCCATGTAAGACTATCCAAAAGCTGCCAACGTGGACAAGGTGGCGCTAGAGGAAGTGGCGGGCGTTCGCTCTGCGAGCGGATGATGCAAAGCGTCGAATGCAGTATGCAGCATCGTACACCGCATCGCCATCTTTATGTCCCACCACCGATGGGCTGTCGGTCCAAGATCACGCTGCAATGACACCTGCAGTCACGCCGATGACGGTGGTCGCCTCTTGGCGCGACCAAACCTCGTTGCTATCGCCGCCTCCACTCTTGGACGTGACGTGCTACGCAAGTCGAGTCGACGGTTGACCTCATGTGGTGGCAGACAGGGACGGCGCGGTGCAGAGATACGGGCGGGCGGCCGCAAAAATGCGCGCCACGTCATGACCGTACTCATGTTTTCCTTCCCGACACTGCGAATGCATTGGGTAATTGTATGTCGGGTAGGAATACCGGTAAACGACATGTGATACCGTCCGATAACCAAGAGCGGGGGCACGGCGCAACTTCAAGAACGCGCGTGTTGCATCATCCGCGAGACCCGCACACCACCGCAGCTTGGGACACGACGCGCGCCTTTTTTTTCGGTGGCACTGCACTTTTCTTATTTTCGAAATTGCCCCATGAACCACAAACGGTACCCGGTGCCCGCCGCCATCTTTCCTTGTCCGCCGCTCAGCGCGACCGAGTCGGCCACGTACGTCAAGCTCGGCCACGACACGCTCGACAAATTCCTCGACGCAGTGCTCTCGAATGATGCATCGGTGCGCTGGAGCCCGCTCGGCGAAGTCGACAACGTGCACGTGTACGAAGGCGAGATGCCCGGCCTCAAGCTCGACCGCCGTACGTTGTCTACTGCTGCATGCGATGATCACTCAACTGATGCATAGACACTCTGCCGTACCGTGCGATCGGCCGCGTTCAGGCGACGTTAGGCGAGGTTGCGGGCCTGCACAATTTTGATACACGGGACAAGTGCCTCGACTACATATACGAATACGCCGGCGACATTATGGACATGATCCCGCTCTACACCCTCGCGTCGAGCGACGACGGCTTGCACCGCATCTACCTCAAGTGGGTCGCGTGCGCGACGCCCGTGCCTGTTGTTCGCGACCGCGATTTCGTCTTTCTCGAGGTACACTATTGTCCATGTTTCAAACGACAAGCAACGCATCCGAAATGTAGACGCAAGACACATTTGAACGGGACGGGCGACGCGGCTGGGCGTTTTGCCAGTACTCGGTCGACTTGGCGTGCTGTCCGTCGCTGAAGGAGACGGAAATGAACCTTGTCCGGGGCACACTCAACTACACGGGCGCGGTGTTTCTCGAGACGGACGAGCCCGGTGTCCTCGACGTCATTTACCACGTTGCGACCAATTTCAAGGGCCACATCCCCGTCCTCTTGCGCAAGATCCACATTCGCCACCGCGCCGCGCGCAAGATTCTGAGCATCCAAGACTACGTCCAGCGCCGGCGATACCACAACAGTGGCGCGACCTCGGGCGAGGCGTCGCCCACCGACATGTCGCGCTGCGCCGTGTGCGCCCACAGCAGCACCCGGTTTCAGCGCCTCCACGCCTGCCATGGCTGCCACTTGGTACGGACCTTTCGGCGCTATTGCCCCATATAAACGAACTCTCATATACCATCTCCATGTAGCCCGTGTGCCCTCATTGCAGCCGGAAATGGAGCCGCCGGGGAGCATCCAGTGTCCGCGTCTGCCAGCTGTGCTCGGCCGGCGCGCGCCAAGGACTTATCTCGTCCATGCGCGGCACGTCGTCGACGCGGACCATCTCGTCGTCGTCGTCATCGTCGGTGTCGTCGGGCGTCGGGTCGCCGCGGCTCACGGTTGTCGGGCGCAGCACCGAAATGGACTTGTCGTATTTGAGTCTCTACCGCAACATCCCCGAAGAGGGTGCCGGCGGCGTCTCGCCCATCTCGTCGTCGTGCGTCATGCCTCTGGACGTCGGCGCGTGGGACGACGACGACGACGTTGTCTCGGCCACGATGCGGTCCGAAGCGGATCTCACTACCAGTGACGCCCACGTCGGCTTTCGCGATGTTCTCAGTCGGCTCACGAGCAAGCTCGCACGCGTGCATTAGCGGCTTGTCGCTCTCTTTTGGATATGACGGCGACCATTGGCAGTCGTCGTCGTCTGCATAGTAGTCCTAGTGTATAGTGTATTTATGAGACAGAAACAACTTACTCTTTCGACCTGACCAGCAGAGACCAACACGCTCTCGATAGCATGGTATGATAGAGCAATGCCCAATGTCATTCCTCGAAGCGCCGACAAATCGATCGACCAAGTCGTCGCATCTCACATGACGGCGCCAACCCACGGTGTCGGGACATCCTTTCACGATAGGTCTCGCCACAATACCGGCTGGTCGCGAACGAGGCCGCTTGTCGCTATGCATGCCACGTCTTTGTTGATGATATTCACTAGAGAGCGCGAAAGACGTCGATATCGACGCCACACTGAACCACGACTGCGCCGCTGGTTAGGTTAGGGGTAGGGTAGGACAAGGGTAAGGTGTCGTGGCGGCGCGCGGATCCAATGTGGTGCCTTGAGCCCTTACGATGTTGTACAAGTACCAAATTTAGTCGACTCCAATAAGCGTTCATTTGTGGGCGATGAAGAGGGTCCGGACACCTATGTTGTGGTGCATTTGAGATACCGACAAGGTTCCTTTCGGCGTCTCAAAGTATAACACCACGGGACAGAGAATGACGCAGGCCATAGATAAAAGTGTGCCAATGTACTAGCTCTATGTGTTAACTCGCTTTCGTCGCCGCATGAGTCAAATGGCTTCTCCAGAGGTGGAGTGCTGTCTTGAGGCACCGAAACGACAGCTTGGCGCCTTGAACGACCGGGTGCCATAGATGTAGCGCATCTGGAATGTGCGTGAGCGAGTGATGTATGCCGTTCTTGACGAGTTCGCCAATGACAACAGCCATCTCGTCACTGCTCGTCTCGGGCGACAGCGCTTGCACCACATGAGACATGTCGTCGCGACGGCGCAGATCGCGCAGGTTCGCTGGCAACATGAGCACCAGCATTGCGACAAGCAGATGTAAATGCCGCCGCAGAATCTGAATCGCATCCACGCAGCGGCTTTCGAACGTCAGAAAGGCCGGGTGATCAGGGCCGCCGAGAACGTCGACCACTTGGCGGGTCACCAGTGGTGGCGCCGTGCGTTGCCCGCCATAGTCGTACTGGACACCGCCGAGGAGATGCTCGAGTTGAATGTGCAAGAACCGACCCGTCGTCGTCAGCTAGTCTCCAGTGTGATATATTTCCGAAAAGAGAGTGGGTCGTAGTACCATGAGCGTGTCGATCCGGCGGTCGAGAATGCCGAGCACATGCGTTGCAATGCCGTAGCCAGCCGCCGACCGCGAAAAGAGGTCCGCCGCCTTCTCAAAGCCGACCGAGTCGCGCGGGCCATTCTGACTTTGGATCCAGTCGGAGAAGGCGGTTGTCGCCACATCACCCGAGCCGCCGCCGCCCCATACATGAATGTCCTGGACCGTGCTGGCGTGCTGGACGATCGAGACAAGCCCGACCCGCGCACCTGTCGCGACGACTCTGTACGGAGCAAGTGCAAAGTCGTGGCCGTCGGCGCGCCAGAGCTCGTCCATTAAGCAAAGCAGCTGCCCAATGAGGCTGTGCTGGCGCACGTCCGTGTTGGTGACGAAGACAACAACGATGGGGTCCCCGCCGACGTCGGCATTCTCAAACTCTAGCCAGAACGGCAGTTTGGCCGAGAGAATGAGTTTGCACTTGTCGACACGAAGGCGTCGGACGTCGAGGCGGGCGTCCAGCGGTAGTTGGAACGACGATGGCAGCGTCTTGTTGAGTTGGTGCAAGCGCTGACGAAACACTGGCAGCATCTCGTCCGGTGTCTGGCGAAGCGCTTCGATCTCGAGAGCGATCGTATGCAACGCACCCTTGTCCGAAAAGAGCGTGTCTTGGACGTGGAGGCTGGACCGCATGGCCGGTGCGCACGTCTCGGCATAAATGTTGAGGAGGAGCCCGAAAAAAGGCTTGTACTGCACGTGGCCCGACGACACCTCGGTCTTGATGGCCCAGAAAAAATCGAGTCCAATCTCGCTCGGGTTTTGAAGCGCGCGCGTCATCAAGAGCTTGACCAATGGCGATGCAAGGTAGCTCTCAAACTTGAGCGCCTGCACGAGCTGCGGCAGCAGCCAACGAATGGCCGGGTTAGGTAACGTCGCAAGCTGATCGGCAGCAAACTGCCGGACGTCCTCGTGTGCGAATGGCAGATCGAGAAGCGCAATGTACGACGCCGTGTGGCTCGGTGCGGCCCATAACGGCAGCAAGGTTAGCATCTCGGCCACGTCCGCTGCATTTGACCAGTCGACGCATGCAAGGACGTGTGGAAGGTACTCGAAGGCGTCCATGACGGCGTGGCGCGCCGCCCACAAGAGCCGTTGCTGGCTCGTTGTCAGTACCAAGAGCGGATCGCAGTCCATTCTCGTTCGCAGCTCGTCGAGCGCTGCGTCTTTGTCTTCTTTGGGTGCTGCCGTCGGCAGCGTCGCCGCTTGTGGCATGTCGTTGACAGTCGACATGGCTGCTCCATCGCTGCCCGCGCGCCAATCAAATTCAATCGCGCGCTCGTACTGCCCCAAGGCCATCTACAAGGAACGGTCATCTACAACAGACAGTTTTATCAAGGTGTACGTGGAGAAGGGGTAGGGTTGTGTCGCCAATGGCTGGCAAAGGGCCGTACGTGCACGTGCTCGGGTTGTCGAAGAGCGGTGCATACTGCTCGCCGTGGCGCAGTCGACCGTCGGCGTCGAAAAGCTGGAGGCCGGTTGAGAGGAAGCGGTGTCGGTCTTCTGCACTTGCGCTCTCCTCGTGGACGTTGTAGAGGGTGAGAACGAGCCGGGCCGTGCGTGGCAGCTTGGATATCGGTGTCGTTGTCGTGAACCAGTGCGGCTCGACCCAGATGCCGATGAGCGCCGAGGTGTTTGTACCTGGATGCGGTGGCAAGGCCTTGAGCGTGACGGCGGACGTCTCTCCTACAAGCTCGAGGCAGTCGCCAGCGTCGTAGAGCTCGAGCGTCGCCAGGATCTTCTTGCAGACTAATGGGCGTTGCTCGGTCTCGCGAAGCCCCGACCACAACGACGGCGCTAAATGTGTGGTGTACCGAGGGACTTGCAGCGCACGGTAGATGCACAGCCGCAGTGGCGCGTGGCAGTCCCCACTCCTGGCCACCGTCGTCATCTCGCTCGCGTCGGGAAGAGTGCGTCGTTCGCGGTCAAGGAGCATGTGATCAACACAAGGCCGGGGCGCCGCCTGGATCGTACGTTGGTGCACGAGCGTCACGTGAAGCGTCTCGTTGGTCGCCAGGCAATGGCGTACGTGCTGGAAGCGTCCGAGCACTTGGTGGCGGTCAATGAGGTAGTCGCGGTAGCCCGTGACCTTGAGGACATAGGCCTTCGGGTCGTCCCCGAGCTCTCGCTTCTTGATGTATGCTGCAAAAAGGAGCGCCACGGTCTCGCCCACGGTGTGGCTGGCCGACACGACGACGCGTACTTGGTTGGGCTGCTCGGCAAGCCGTCGGCTGTTGTGGAAGCGCGCGTCGACGACAGCGACGCGCAAGGACGTGACCAGCGCATGTACCCATGTGTTGTAGGTCGCGTCCGTGTCGGCTTGCAGGAGCCACGTCTCGCGGATATCCTGGAGCTGCAGCGAGCGCAGCTGGGGTCCAGGACGCAGCGAGACGACCTGGTCCAGCGCCATGCGCCCTCGCACGTCGCCTTGAACCCAGAGCCGGCGGTGATAGAATACCAACGCGTCAGGTCGCAGCTCAAAGTACCGCCGCTTGAGCCGGGTATGGAGGTGTATCTTGAGGGTGCCTTGGACGCCGGCGGGGGGCTGCGCGGCCGGCGCGTCGACGGAACTCTGGAGAAAAGGCAGCCGACCGACGACTGCAAGCTCGTGCGCACGGGAAGCGCGCCAAGTGTCTGCTTGGAGCCGGTACTGCGGCGTCGTCGCACGAACAGCAAGCACCTCGGGCGACAGCTGCGCGTGCACGTCAGCAAGGATCTCGCTCGCCCACGCGCGGAACGCCAACGTCTCCTTCGAGTGCGCAAGGCCCGGGACGGGCTGCCACGTGGATGCCTCAACCGCGGCCCTGTACGCGCATGGGTTGAGGTCTAAGAGCGTCGGTACGTCGGCCGACGTGGCCATCGACGGGTGCGGCGCGTCGCTTGCCATCGCGCCACCGAATCGGAAAATGAAATCCTACCGGATAGCTTGGCCTCAACCGAAAATACTTATATGTCACAACCCGTGGCCGCAACTCGATTTGGCGATTCCTGCATGGACGAGTGAGTGGCGAGCCATGTGTCAGGCTCCGCTACCAGGGTCTAGTGATTC
>NW_008246093.1:236984-237244 GCF_000281045.1 Saprolegnia diclina VS20 | reverse complement strand
CTTAATCGGTTGCGTTGGCTTCACTGCATCACCATTGCGCGTGGTGATTGGCCAAAACGATTCAGATTGGGCGCTTTGATTGGCTCATCAAATCTGTAACTGTCAATCAAATCGGCCGAATCCGGTGTCATCTTGAGAGAGATGCGACTGGAGATTGGAATGCGCGCCATCATAGGCGTATCGAGGTGCACAGCGTCGACAAAGCGCATCTCCTTTGAGGACTTTATGCTGCGCTTCTTGATGTAGGACGCCATGACGCG
>NW_008246093.1:219175-236551 GCF_000281045.1 Saprolegnia diclina VS20 | reverse complement strand
CCACATATAAGACCACCAGAAACACGACTTGTTGGATAGATACTGATTTAGCCCAAACCTTACCGAGAGGGCAACGGCGTGTCCGATGGATGCCGGCGCGTCGAGGCTGGTGCAACGCGCCACCTGAGATGGCAACCTGATTTCCACACGCGTGGGTTTTCATATAAAACCACATATTTCACGTCCAAACACGACAGAAAAGGGTACATAACGATCCCATTCTGTCAACCGACAACGAATTCGCTTATAAAGTAACAAACGAGCACCTGCAAGCGATCATTCGACTTGACCATCCGCATCGGCGTCCTTTGAAACAAGCTATCTCGGTCATTTGATACCTTATCCTTGCAGGGCATTCGGGCGTCTGTCCAGCTTTTCTTTGCTGCGTGGTCTGCAGGCATGATGCGCTCGCTTTCCATTTAAACCATCGTATTATCTAAGAGAATATAGTAGCATGTGTCCAGCGTGTGTCGGAATCTTCTGGCGTTGTGCCGGCGGCGTGCGGCCAACTGGCTACAGCTTCAAGTATCTGCGCGACACCTGGGAAGAGACAGCCTCAGTGGTGTCGAGCCGCATTCGCCAACTTCTCTCTCGTCGAGCATGAACATGGGGAAGCACAAGAGGCCCGGCTACCCGGTCCGCGATGATTTTTTGCCACGCAATTCGCTCTCGTCAGCGCGCAAGGCTGAGCTCGCGACCTTTGGTGCTGCCGCGTTCGACACGTTTGTGCAAAAGGCGATTGTCGGCGATCGATCGATCGCGTGGACCCTAATTGACGACACGGTGGACCAAATCAAGCTGTATGAAGGCCGCGTCCCCTTTCTTGACAAACGTAGACACTCGATACGGTGCTATATGGGCTCTTCCTCACTTCATCACTAGACGGTCTTCCGTACTTGGCGACGACAACGTTTCCTGGTGAGCTGGCAACCATTGCGGGGCTTCACGGCGCGACGACGCACGCCGACTGCATCGAGTTTATTCGAGCGTATGCACCAGACGTGCTCGACATGGTCGTCCTCGAGATGTTTCCCTCGGCAGCGCGGCCCATGACGCTCAAGTGGAGTGCAGTGGCGAGTCCATGGGCGCTCACCATCAGTGACCGGGACTTTCTCTACCTCGAGGTACCTTTTTTCCCATTTCGGATCGAGGACCAACCAGCGTTCAAAAGATCTCGGATTATTTTCAATTGCCCGACGGACGCCGCGGGTGGGGCTACTGCCAAGTGTCGGTCGAGCTCGCCCACGTGCCATCGCTCCAAGCGTCGGCGCTCAAGCTCGTGCGCGGCGTGCTCTGCCACACGGGTTGTCTCTACATGGAGAGCCTCGTCGACGACGGCTGCGTCGATGTCATTTACCACATTGCGTCCGATTTCCGAGGACGCATTCCATACTGGGCGCGCAAGCACGGTATCAAGAGTCGCGTGCGGCAGCTGCTCTTGCTCAGCGCGACGGCGCGGGAAGACGCGGCCAAGCGCAAGCAGACGATATGCAGCTTGTGCGAGAAGGCCGGCTCGCGGCTCTTTCGCCGACTTCGACAGTGCGACGGCTGCAGCGAAGTGCGCCGAGTTTCGCGCGTCACAGAGATTCTAACGTGCGCGTCTAGATGGTGTGCCCCAAGTGCCGCGAAAAATGGGTCCACGCCGATGGCTCCAGCCGCCGTCTCTGTACGTACTGCAGCTGCATGGACCGGAGCACAAATAGTGTCCGCGTCTCGCGCCGCACCCAAGGCACAGCGTCGTCGACGTCGTTGCCGACACCGCCAAAAAGCTACAGCCAGCGACATATGCCCGCCATCGACTCGGGGCGGAGCCAAGAGCATCGGGCGTCCTTCTCAAAGTCCGAGATGGATCTTTCGTACCTTGGGGCGTACAGCAAGGCGCCGCCGCCAGCTGCGCCGACACGTCAGATTTTGTCGCTGGGGCTGTAATTGCGCGTCTCGTGGCGAGAATGAAGGGTGTATTTATGCGCACATTTGGCACTACAGCATGTATCTCTGGCGCTGAAATAGCGTACATCGTGGTCGTACACACTTGCGGACGTCATCGTCAAGTAGGTGGGTGGTATTTGGTAGGAGCGGTCCAACGTACTAGTACACTGCAGCCGTGGAAGATTTGCCAAGAGTCCTGGATGCACTGCCGTGCACGCTTTTGGGCTGACCGGTGAAGTATCGGCCCCAACCTGCGGTTTCAAAAGCCGTGATGTGCTGGCAGCACCAGAGCGCGTGACGGTTTCGTCGTGGCGCCAATCAGCAACCGCAATAAGATCGCCGCATCTTGCCTCTCCCGAGAAAGCAGGCGGTACGAAAAGTGATTTCGTTGACAGACCGTAGGCCACGTGGTGCGAAGTGATGCGACTTTTTATTAGTATCAAGCTACCCTACTGACGCGTACGTTGATGTCCTTTCCGCGCCGTTTTGGACGGTCTTTGCATATCGCGCGAGATGGTATATCGGAATCGGCCGTTGGTGCGACGAGGGCACGGTAGGACGTCACTCGCAGAACGTACCTCGGAGCTATACGTTTGGGCTATAGGACGTTTACATACTATTAGTGTGCTTGACAAGGTCCATGGCAGTACTGCTGAGCGTCGGTGTGTGCTGGACACGAGCACATGGCGTGCATGATGATGCTGCGTGCTTTTGCCCCATTACCTTAACATCGCCCAATAGTTCGCACAATGTGCAATCCCAGGTGCGGTGCGTGGGTATAGAATTTGGCTCCATCTCGGTGTACCGTGTAGTTTGCTGTCCCAAATCACTTGGTACCCACGCCGCTCTTTCGCGATTCGACGTTGAGCGCGTCTTCCGTGGCGATGAGCGTTCTTTTGATGATTCGTGCTTGATAGACGTCGCTGCCCAGCGGTCAGTGCCTTCTTTGGTGATGTCCTGTCGACGACACTTCGTCCCACGGCGATGGCTGGCGGTACCTAGAAACGAGCTGCAAAGACGCCAAAGACGCGTATGTCCCTGTATGCACTTGGACATCAACTTCAAGACACCTTGTCCTGTCTACGCACGCACACGGTCCAGGTACCGTGCCTCTCAGTGTCCCCGTACCTTTTCATAAGGAAAAACGGGTATAGGGAAATCCAGCGCTGCTCGGTGAGGTGCCGTGCAGAGCTCGGTGGAGCGCGCGACGTGTAGCATATCCGATCCGACGTCGTCGATGTTGCGCCCCACACGTGTTGCTCCATTTCGCGCCATGTGGTGTTCCCACGTGTTGCAGCCTGACGTGTCGCAGCTACCGTGGCCAGTTGACGCTGCGGCGCACACGCATTTTCGGGCCGACAAGTAGCAGCAAACAAGACGATGCCGAGCAGCAGTAGCAGTAGCCGCAAAAAGCTGTACCCGGTCCCGACCGACTTTTTTCAGTGCCCGAAGCTCTCGGCCGAGCAGCACGCGTCGTACATTGGCCTCGGGGACGAGATCCTCCAGACGTTTTTGACGCAGATTGCACTCGACTCGTCCGACGACTGGCACCTCGTCGGCAACCACAGCGACGGCGTCCGCGTCTACGAAGGCCTTCGCCCATGCAAGGACAGTCGTACGTCTCCTTAGGTTTGTGAGATGATGGATCCAAGTTGGTGTAGGCAACCTACTGCCGTTCCGAACGACAACCAAGGTGCACGCGACGCTCACCGAGGTTGCGCTGTTGCACGCGTTCGACTCGCGCGACGAGTGCCAGCACTACATTCACATGTACGCCTCGGACCTCGTCGACATGCTGCCGCTTTACACGTTCCTCGAGCGCACGCACGAGCACCCGCTCAAGCAGACGTACATCAAGTGGAGCGCAGGCCAGAGCCCCATTGGGGTATTTGCGGACCGCGATTTCCTGTACCTTGAGGTACGCAGATGCGCCGCTGCTTTCGACTGTTGACACGCGGGGTGTAGGCGCAAGATGAAGTCGTGCTTGCCGACGGTCGACGCGGCTGGGCGTTTTGCCAGCACTCGATCGCGCTGCCGTCCGTGCCCACGATGGAGAACACGGATTTCAAGCTCATTCGGAGCTGGATGTACCACACCGGCGCCCTTTTCGTCGAGACTGAGACGCCCGGTGTCCTCGATCTCATCTACAACGTTGCGGTCGACTTTAAGGGCTCGATGCCGATTTGGGTGCAGAAGATTGCGCTCAAGCGCCGGGCGAAAAAGATCTGCTCTGTCAAAGACCACGTCAAGAAGATGCGCAAGCTCGCGCAGGTAACAACACCGCCAACGACTCCCGCCCACCGGTCGCAGACGAGCTGCAAGGTTTGCACCCAGCCCGCTGTGAGCCCCCGGTCCTGCGAGTGCTGCGCCGAGGTACAATGTTTCTGCCTCCAAGCGGACTCGCATCATCATCGGTAGGCGGTGTGCGACGCGTGCAGTCGCAAGTGGCGCCGGCGCGGCTGGAACAGCGTGCGCTTATGCCTCGACTGCTGCCCCGAAGGCCAAGAGCCGCCGAGCGACATTCGCGACTTGATGAAGAAGATGAATACCGTTGGCATTGACGGCCCCAAGCTCAAGCGGTACGCGCGCCGGAACGAACCGCCCACGTTGAGCGACGAGCCGGGGCTGGACCTCTCGTACCTCCAAGTCTACCGCAATGCGTCGGTGTCGAGTGTGAGCGACTCCAGCACGGCCAGCAGCTTGTACGATCCCCACTGCATCCCAGAAGAGACAGACGAGCAAGACTGTCGACCATACAAGTAGTCGCTATGTAACATAGCACGTGCGCGATTGCTCTTGTCATGTGCCCCTCTCAATGGCGTTGTTGCTCACGCGTACTGTCCGATTCCAAGCCATTATAGCCGCCATGAGACTCCAGTAGCAAAAGGTCGTCGACACCGGGGATGTGCGATGCGTAGAGGGCTAGGCCGTGAGTGCTCGTGTGGTACTGTAGTATGTAGCGCCGCGACCCAGGACTTTCTGCACCACCAAGCAGAAATAAGTTCTGGGAGATGCGTCGCCAGTTTGCAGTTCGAGTTTGCAGTTCGGTGCTCCACGTGGCACTGTCGCAGCACGGATGACTGTATACATGGATACCGATACACATGCCGACATAGTATTATAGTGACAACCATTATTGTCAACTAATCGATCGACAATATACAAGAGCTCGGCAGTCTGTCCCAGCAACGAAACCAAGTGAATATTCTTACGATCCACATACATTCTGCGCCGTTTTCGACGACGTGCCATTCCGCACTTTGCCATCGGAATGTACAGCGTGCTCCACCAGATTGCCCCGGCGACGATCGCGCGCCGCCCGCGCAACTACTACGCCGTCCCCGAGGTAGGATGCTCTTTGGCTCGCAGGCCATCACGCGTGCGTAGGTCTGTCCGTTCGTAGCGACGCCCAACATCCGCTTTGAGGTTGCGCTGGCCGACGAGACGATGGTGCTTGGGGACAGCCGCGTGTTTCTCGTCTTTGGCACTGCTGCGTCGCCCAAGGACGGCATGACGTCGGCGCAGTCGGCCTTCTTTGCCCAAGACGTGGTCGACGTCCGCTCGGTTATGTTTGACGCAGCGGCGTTTAGCGTGCCGGGGGCGCTGGGCTTTGTGCCGCCGAGCCTCGCTGGCTTCACCGCCGACAATTGCTACGTCCAAGCGTTCATCAATGCGAATCCGCTCGACCCGGATCCGATGACGTGCCCGGGCAACCTGTACAGTGTACCGACGCGCCTCGACTGGTCGAGTCTTCGCGCCGACGCTCCTACCGTGCTGACGCTCACAGCAACCGAGGTTGGCGCCTCTAACGGTTTAGTGTTTGGTCGATGTGCGTAGACGGTCGACGCTACGCCCGAGCCGCCAACATCGGAGGTTCTGCACAAGATGACGATTACGAGCCAGCTCCTGACCGCGCACCATGGCCGCCGTATCGACATGATGGCTGCGATCACGCTGCCGCCGCAGTATGACCCAGCGACCGCCTACCCGACTGTATACAGCATTGAAGGTAGAGCGCGTCACCACAGACGACTAGACAAAAATGACCATTAGGGTTTGGTGGCACCGAGACGTACATGCAGCGGGCGCATGCGTTTCTGGAAAGCGACATGGGTCTGCGCTGGCAGGCAGGCACGTGGCCAGAGGTGCCGATGGTGCGCATCGTCCTCGGCTCGCGCATGACGTACGGTACGACCGCCTTTGGAGTTGCGCAGCGATCGCAAGTGGTACATAGGCCACACGTCGTTTGCCGACTCGGAAACCAACGGCCCGTGGGCCACCGCGCTGGTACTAGACACCGAATTTTGATCGCTTTTGAACATGGACATGTGCGCAGATCACGGAGCTCCTTCCAGCAATCGAGGCCAAGTATCCGTCGCACGGACGCTACCTGTACGCGCGTTGTTGGGGAAGAGAAGTGTGAACGTGGCGTAGGATGGGCCATTCGTCGGGTGGCTGGTCGACGCTCTGGCTGCAGCTGCAGTACCCCAATGTCTTTGATGGGACGTGGAGCAGCGTACGTTTCGGCAGCCACGTGCCTTTGTAAAGTAGTGGTTTGTAGGCGCCCGACCCCGTCGACTTTACGTGCTTTCAGGTAGAGAAATTATGTTGCGACGATACGGACGGCGTGTGTAGTTGGCCAACATTTACCAAGACGACAACATCTACTGGGACCCCTATGGGCGGTATGCTCTAGTTTCTCACGAAGAATGTTGTCACGATCGCGATGGTAGCCAAGTGCCCATGAGTCGCGAGCTTCCTTGGCTCACGGCCAAGCTGGCCAACCACATCGAGTGGGTTTACGGTCGCGCGAATGGCGGGCAGTGGGACGCCTTTGTACGAACTAGTCGCCGACAAACCGTTGGCCAGCGTATGACGAACTGTCTATGTAGCCTGCCATCTTTAGCCCCCGACGCAGCGATGGCACACCAGCGCCGCTCTTCGACAAGGTACCTACTCCGTCGTTTAAGCTTTTCACGAGCAAAGCCATAGGTTACGGGCGAGATTGATCGTGAAGTTGCCTTTGCGTGGAAGCGCTTTGACATTTGCCGTCTCTTAAGAGCGCAACCCGAGCTACTGAGCACGACTTTGGCAGGTGACTCACGACACACGTGGTCGTTCGGAAGATGACAATATTGTCGTGTCTAGGCAAGATCCACGTTGTGTGCGGCCACGAGGATACGTACTACTTGGACCGCGCGTGTCGCAAGCTCCAAGTGCTCGTGCACGCGCCGGCGTCGCAAGAGAGCGGCAACTACGTGCACATGGTCCCCGGCAACCACAGCACCATCAAGACGCAGGCGCTGTTTGATGGCTTTTTTGCCGAAATTGCCGCCGCCCATCGCCAGAAATACGAGTCCAAGTAGATAACCCTAATCGTTGAGATAACCCTACCCCGTGCCGATCTTCCTTGCGATAGCGCCGGTTGGATGCCAACACTGCTCCTTTTTAGTAATACTGGGATTGGACTGAGGTTGGACCGGTAGCTTTGTAGGTAAACCACCACGTACTCGACTAGAGAGTGCTACCGCGAGTTGTCAGTCGGTCAAGGGGAGCGCATATTGGGCTCGGGCCGCCAGCCACGACTCGGGAGGCAACGATGATTTGTGCAGTCGCAGCCGCACGACACGCCAGCCTTTCACGTCCAGCGCCACGATCTCGTCGCGGCTGCTCTGGTACGTGAGGATGCCTGTGAGCAGCGCCGAGGCGCGGTCCAGAAAGTACGTTTCGTCATGCACCCACGGCGCCGATACAAAGAGGTACCGCGCGCCGGCATACAGGTAGCGCGAAGCGACGGTGTTATACACCGGGGCTTTGACAAGGTACCGCGCAATCAAATACGTGAGCAAACTGGACGCAAAGACGGTCACGAGCAGCATAAGCAGTCGATTCTGACTGCCAATCTCAAGGACTCCGCTGTCGCACACAATGGTGTCGTCCATGCGGCCGATGTTACACGCGTTTCGAACCGACGCCGAGTGCGACACGGGCTTGAGCAAACTGGCAGCGCCGGCAAGGAACCAAATCAGACACGCATTCGGCGTCGCGTAGTAGCTTGTGTACTGCCGGGTGTAGACCATGGCTACGTCGTTGACGATCGTCGAGAACCACGTGACTTCGCCGGCCGCGAGGAGCGTCGTGAGCACCGGCATCGGCGGCACGATAAACCGAGTCAGAAACCCGGTAAAGTCGAGTTCGAGCGTCGCGGTGGAGAGGAGTGCGATCGCCGTCATGGAGCGCAGCAGCAGCATCGGTCGTCCGACCCACACGACGGCGCCGACGCGGTTGATCTCAAAGACGTTGCCGCCCTCAAAGTGCCCGCGGCTCTTGATGATGTAGACGACGACACAAATCGCGACAGTGACCAAGACGCCGCTGACATACAAGACGCCCGACCGAGCGTACGATGCAATCGCACGGGGCCACTGCCAGAGCGCCACGGGCTGTTGCAGTGGCTCGTTGTATTCACTCAGGACGGTGAGGCTGCCCAGGTCGCCGGTGAAGCGAAGGACATCGCGCTGCCCGAGGACCCAGTCGCAGAGGAACCACCAGCCAAAGAAATGAAACGACTTGTCAACCGGGTCAATGACGTTGGCTGCGAGTAGTGTCATCGGGTCGGACGGTGTGCTGGCGACAAACTGAACGAGCTGAATGTCGAGGGCAGAGACGACCGCCGTCGCCGTCGCCACGAGCGTCGAGGACACGAGCGGCAGCAAATGACGCGTGAACTGGATCGTTTGGTCGAGGTACGCGAGGCAGCCAGGTACGTTGGTCACGTCTTGAGCACAAATGGTGCTCAGATTCAAGTTTGGTTCGGCTGCGATGCCCGAGAGAATCGCCGATAAGAGCATATACTCGCGGCTGGGCTGCACTTGGGTGTAAATACCATTGGACGAGCACACGAGGCTGTAGCTTGCGAGGTTGACGATGCCAGCGATGACGCGGTTGTCGCCGCTTTGCGCGAGCTCGCTGCAGAGAAATGAGCCACCGTACGCGTTGAGATTGGGCATCTGAAGCCACGCGGCGGGTACGGGGTGTACGGCGCTGCTGGTCGCAAACCCAAAGTAGGCGGCTTGCAGCGTCTTGTTGGTGGCGATGGTCGCTCGACCAACGGCCGCAATCGAGCGCACGATCAACAAGATGTCGTGTGGCACAGGCACCACGTACACGTCGATCGAGCCAAACGGGCCAAGGACAGACCGAACGAGTGAGAAGACGGCGTTGAACGGCGTACTGAGCGTTTGGTCTGCGATCAAACGCGCTTCGATCGAGTCGTTACCATAGACATAACGCGAGCTGGACCGAAGCAAACTGGGTGTCGTCGCATTGGTACGGGCCACGCCCAAGTCGTTGGCGAGACCCCAGTACATTTTGAAGCTAGTTTGCAACGGAATGCGAGAGACGCTCGGCTGCGTCTGCAGTGTGAACGGGTAGAGCACGCCAAACGCGTTCGAAATACGATACTGATTGGTGATGCCGATGCGCTTGAAGTTTTGCCACTGCGGTGTGTAGTGGCTCACGTTGAAGCGACGCCAGTACGCTACCTCGTCGGCCATCGCGCCAAATGGCGGCGACCCCGCGTACAGCGTACGGTCCAGCCACGCGACGCCGTCGGTCGACTGCTGCAGTTCGCTCGTGAATGCGGCTCCAAAGGCGTCTCCCCAGCAGTGCAAGAATGCCGCCGTGTCGATATTGCGCAAGGTAAGCTCCAGAAACACAGCGCCGTTGGTGGTCATGGACGTACAGCGGCGCTGGCGGGCAACCGAGGCGGCCATGCCCCAGCGCTGCTGCACATCCACGTAGCAGTACGCTGTAAAGATCCAAGGCGCATCGCAGCCATTCGAGGCACGGAGTCCTTGGATGGCATCTTGGATCAGCGTGAGCTGCGTGTACTGCAACCGAGCGCCGTAGCTGGCCGACGATGCGACCATGGCGCTCGCGTCGGGAAACTTACTGGGCCACAAAATGTCCTGTCGCGTGAGCTCGGTCACGTCGCTCGTCACGCCAAGAATGAGCTGCTGGTTGAGCCAATTCGCAAAGAGTGCATGGGCGCCCGTCAACGAGAAGGTTGCCCACCATAGGTCGTTGGCCAAGTTGACGTTGGCGAGTTGCATGTACGAAATGCTCGTGACGACACTGGCCAAGACAAAGCCGAGACCAGCGACGGCCCAAAACCCATGAGCGGCCCGGGACCCGGCAGCTGTCGTCAATTCGGGGGCGCGAATGTCCGTGATCCCGGTCCGACGAGGCCGGAGCGATCGCTGGTGGGCACACGACCGCGTGTCTTGCAATACGAGCCAGAGTTTAATGTCAAACGTGTACGCAACTCCATGCAGCGACAGCGTCAACAGCCCCGTCATCGCACACGACGCCGGGTCCATGCTCCACTCGCGGGTGCTCGGTGGCCGGAAGTAGGCGTCGGCAGCCCCCGCGACGACGATCGGCGAGGGTGCGTGGCGTCGGTACTGCCGCGTGCGCGCCGTGATGGCGACCGCCACGAGCGCCGCTAGCACTTGAACACTCACAAGCTCAATGAGACGAATTTGGTTGCCGACGAAAACCGTGCCGCTCTCGCACACGAGTGCAAAGTCCATGTTTTGACTCACACAAGAGCGCTCCAGATACGTCGTCGTGCGAATGGGCGATACAAATTCCAGAAGCACCGTGCCCAGCCAGGCCAGGAGACTCCCGATGGGGCCATAGACACTGGCTTCGTACGTGGTTTGCACCATGGTCATACCGAGCAAAATGTAAATCAACCACGTTGTGTCGCCCGCGAGCACGAGCGTTGCGAAGTGGGACCGCGGCGCAAAGCCAAATCGATTTGCGCCGGTACCATCCGTGTGCAGCGCCGTCTGGGACGTACTAAGAATCGCAATCGCAACCATGGACCGCAAAAGCAAAAAAGGCCGACCGATCCACACAGCGCCGACCGCGCGATGGAAGAAGATCAAATTGCGGCCCACGACGTGGAGGCGTGTTTGGAGCGCGTAGAACGTGACGAGACCGCCCACGACGCACTGCAGACTTGAGAAATACGTCAGCAAGTAGTAGACGCCCTTGGACGCGGATTCCACCGCAGTGGCTCGACCCAAAAGCACGACATCGCCATACGATTTGTGGGCTGTTGAGACGAGCGTGACGCGACCCGCATCACCCTCGAGCGCCACGACACTACGTTGCTGCAAGAGCCAATCGTGGACAAACAGCCAGCCGAAAAAGTGCCAGCTCGACGTCGTCACCTCGACGAGCGGCTGCCGAAGCAGCGTCCAACTGTGATTCATGTGTTGTGCAAACTGAACCACTTCGGCGCCGACAAGCGCCGTGTCGAGAATCGCCGCATCGCGCTGGACTTGGAGTGTCGTTGGTAGCTCGACCATGCTGGCGAGCTGAGCTAACACCGGCACGATGATGCTACACGCCGACGGCGTAGCGTCGAGGGTGCAGATCGAGGCAGTTGAGAATGATCCATTGTACAAGACAGCGGCAAACAGTAGCGCATCGCGCGTCGATGCAAGGTTCAGCGGTGGTGGGTCGTTCCCACTGCATGGCGCATCGAGGTTTGCCGTATCTTGCACAAATGACGTCGGTGGCTGCGACGCACACATGGGGTTCCCGCCGTAGTAGGTCCATCCTTCGCTTGCCCACGTCGGCGGTACCGGTGTCCACTCGGTCGTTGTCGGTAGCGCGTTGTACACTCTCTGAAATGCATCGTTGTCGGTCTCCACCGACACCAAGAACGGTAGAAGGGACGCATGGAGCGCAAGCAAAGAAGGTGGGAGGGCGACAAACCACGTATCGACCGACGGTAGCGGACCAATGGTCGCCTGCACAACGGCTGACTGGTTGCCCGGCGTCGGGTAAAAGTTGGCCCACGCTTCGATCGAGATGGCGGGCATCGACGACGAGAGGTTCGCGCCAAAGTAATTTGCACTGCCATACACAAGACTCCGATTTAGCGTCGACATGAGCCACATGGTGTTGTACGGGAGCCAGTACATGGGCAACGACGTCCACGGCCCCGACATGCGCGGAAGGAGCTTGAGCGTCACCTCGTGCTGCCACCCCAGTGCGTTCTGGATAGCTATGGTTTCCGAGATGCCCGTGAACCATCGATTTTGCCACTGCAGTGTAAAGTGCGTCAGATTGGCTTGCCTCCACACAGCGATTTCGTCGTCGATCGAGGTTGTCTTGCGGGCCGACGCGGTGGTTTCGAGCCAGAGCCGACCGTCCCGCGTGGCCTCGAGGCTGGTTTTGACCGCAACGTTAAAGTATTGACCCCACGCAAACTCAAAGGCTGTCCAGTTGGCATTGCGCAGCATGGCCTCGAGGTACACGGCGCCATTCGTAGCGTACTTGGCCGCACACCGCGCTTGCCGTCGTCGCGTGTGGGCGATTTCAAACTTTTTTTCAAAGTCGACATAACAGTACTGCGTGTTCATGCGCAGACTCCACGAGGCTTGAAGCGTCCGAAGGTTGGTGATGGCGTAGGCCACTGTGTTGAGTTCGTTGAAGATCAAATGCTGGGCATACGCGGGCGTCGGTACCGTTGCTTCGAGCGGCCCGCCGCTCTCGACGTCGATGTAGCCGGCTCTGCGCGTCACGAGGGCATTGTTGATGACGTCGACGAGGTGCGGCTCGTAGCTCGAGACGTTGTAGTGCGGCCACCACGTGTCGCTGCTGAGACTCGGCACGGTCAGCGACAAAAAATAGACGCTGCACGCCAGCGAGAGCCAAATGTACACAAGACCACCAACGACGCCGAGTCGGTGGCGAGGCTCCCACGCGCGGAGAAAAGACAAGCGCGGGGCGTCGACGGCAGTCGCGTCACTGGTCGTCGGCCCTGGCGCGACGCGGTGCCCCATGCTGCTGCTTGGGCAATAGAAACGCTTTTCTTTTCGAAACCGCGCCATAAGGGACACGACAGGTTCGTGATTATTGTAACCACCGACACGCGAGGTCTCCGCGTCCAGATCACAGAGAGATAGCAAAACAGGAGAGGCGGGCAGCTAGCAACGTGGTCGTGCTATCAAGTAAGTTGCCATGGCGGTCACAACGGTGATTTGCAGCAGCACGGGATCATAGGGGTAGGGCAATTAATATGGGGGTAGGGTAGGGGTAGGGTTGCTCTTCGCAAGCAATTCTTTGGCGAGGGGTATTACGTGATTTACCCTACGATTTTGGCTTGATAGCGAAACAGAGGTTTTCGTTTCGGCGACGAGGCTCTGCGCGTTTGACAGGTCTTGATGCGTTAGCTGACGGCTGAAGGAGGCTTGCGGTGGCTGATCTTGTGCTCGGTGCTAGGTGCTTATGGTGCTTTAAAGCTATTCTGACGTTGATACTGGGTCCCTTTGCGGCTCTTTTTTGGCTTGGACGCGTCTTGCCCGTGTCGTTTTGACGCACCATTACCGCGAATGGACCACCTTGCTGATGCATGGCCATGACACGACTGTAGTTCAAACCGTATTATATTTTACGCAAGTGTTATGCCGTAGTTGCCGGCCTTGCCCATGCCAATCATATTTGCACCTTTGTTGAGCAGGATGTCGGTCGACGCCGTCCAGAGCATTGTGCCGCCGTACTTTGCGGCGCCGTCGGTCGCGTACCCGACAAGCTGTGCGCTCGAGGGGCTGGCGCCGTATGAGCACGCGCCTTGGTCTTTCGGTGTCCCGACGCAACCGCCCATGATCAGTTTCGCCGGCGGAATCGCAGCGGTCCACAAGGTCGGCACGGTCGTTGTGAGCAGCGTGTCGTACGTCACCTAAGCAAGCGAGATGAGAAAATGTAGAGGTTTGTGGGAACAGCGTACGCCCGTCTCGGCATTGTAGGCCATAATGTTCACTTCGTCAACGAGGGACGCCAATGCTGGGTCAAAGCAGCGCTGGTAGTCGCCACTAGGTGTATTGCAGGTCGGGTCCAGCGAGGTGAAGAACTCGTCCCATGTCAAGCCGTACGCGGGTTCTTGGCTCTTGCGCGGAAGCGCGTTCAAGTTGGTGCGGAGCGACGTGAGGTATGAGGCCACGTTGGGCGACGCGTTTGTCTTCCAGTCGCCTTTGGCGAGCAAGTTGCCGCTCTCGTCGTCGACGTCGATGCCGTCAAACCCAAACCTACATGACGTCCAAAATTTAGGAAAAATGACTAGAAATCGAGCGAAACTAAACGTACTTTTGCACGAGCGCAGCGGCGGATTTGCCAAACGCAGCAATCTTGGCCGGTGTATTCAACGACAGAAAGTTGGCGCGCTCGGTTTGCCCGCCAATGCTCGCGTACTGCTTGACGCACTTTCTACAAAATTCCGTTCATCGATGCGGCAACAGAGGATCAAAGCGCGGTACTTTTTGATGGCGTTGACACACGTCTGCAGCGTCGCATCGTTGCCTTGAAACGTCTGTGCGACTTCGCCCGTTTGGTTGTTGATGAGCGCAAAACCCCAGTAAATGTGGGTAATGTACTGGAAGGCATCGCTCTTGACAAACTAACCACGCGCATAAGCCTTCGCCGTGTGCAAGAGGACAATAGGTACATCGAGGCAGCCGTCCGTGTACGTCTGCCAAAAGACGGCAAACGTTTTGCCGGGCGCCGGGCACGCGACGCAGTCGTTCTTGCTGTTGGCGTAGTACCCGCGGTACGGACACGTTGCGTTCTTGGTCGGTTTGCCCGCCGGCTTGGCAGCGTCGTTGGACGACGACGAGCTCTCGGCAAAGATGCCTGTGTGCGTAAAGTACGTGATCGCAAAGGCGCCGCCCGTGATGATGACGGCTAGAGGTTGGTGAGTGCAATGACAGTGCAAGAGGACTTGGGACGCACCAGCACAAAAGAGCGGCCACCAATGACACTTTGCCATGCTTGGAACGAAAGGCAAACTGGCAATCGCGGGCAGCGAAGCTTGAAAAGGCAGGGCGCCAAACGTCATGGACATTCGACCAATCAAAACACACGGCTGCCGAGGCGTAGCCAATCACCAGCGAGAAAAGTGTATCTGTAGAAATTTGACGAGCAGATGCTGCGCAATGTGAAAAATCTGCCTTGAAGTTGTCATGGCCATTGAATGAGCCGCGAGGTTGCCGCCGCGGACGAAATTTTGGCCATGAGGTTCGTCTGGAAGCTGCTGAGTGCTGCAGGTGGGCGGTTCAAAGCTCCCGTGGACTCGTCATGGTCTGGAGCGACGAAGTTTGTAGAAACCCTTCTATCCTCTAGCTGTGTGTTGGAAAAAAGAAAGGCTTCGTGTCAGTTGACGCTCCAGGCTCGCCTCGAGCTCGTCCGGCGGTGCCCTGCTACCGGGCGAGTCCGCCTCATTTGTGGGCTAGGCTGTCGTGGCTCGTCTTGGACCCGACAGGTTGGCCGCTGGCCGCCGACACCCACAGATACATACGACTATTTGCGTCACGGCGAGACGTGTCCGTGCAGCGTCAAAGACACGCTCGCCCAACCCTCAACTCTTGATGTTTTCGTAAAGATGCCATAAACGGAAGTCATGATATTTCATATACATTCATTGCCACAAGAGAACAAAGGGTGACGTTATGTACAGCAATATACATTTGGCAACAAAAGTAGCCGGACAGTACTTGGTGCTGGTCGTCCTAGTCGTCGCAGTCGGCATTCGAGCCGTCCCACGAGCTCGGCTCTGAGTTGGCCCATGAATCGGGCTCCGAGTTGGTCCACGAGTCAGATCCCGACCCACTGTCACTTGGTGTCGTCGTTGGGTCCAAGGTAGGGTCCGAGGTAGGGTCTGAAGTTGGGCTCGCGGTCGGCTTGTTGGTGCAGCCAGCCGCCGCCAGCGCAGCGTCCAGACGACCACTGCTTTCCAGCTTCTTTAACGCGTCCAGGCCGCCGATGAACTTGCCGCCGAGCCAAATGTTGGGCACCGTGTTCTGATGCGTGCGACTCTCGAGGGCGCGGTAGATCTCTTGGCCCGTCGGAGTCGTTGACGAGTCTTGAATGTCACAATAGCCAAAGTGCGCACCTTTGGACTTGAAGAAGGCCTTGGCTTGGGTGCAGTACGAGCAGCCTGCAAAGCCAAAGAGCGCGCAGCCGTTGTCTTTGGTGAACTTGGTGATCCAGTCATCCGGGCTGGTCGCTCGGAGGGCGCGGTGGGCCGAGGCAGAGTTGCATACCATCAGGGTGGCAGCGGTGAGAGAGAGAAGCGTCGAGACGGACGAGAGCATCTTGGGGAAGATAGAAAGTTGGTTTGTGAGCAGGCTGCACAAATGCCTCGACTCGCCACCACATGTGGCGCGTGGCCCGACGTTTTCGACTCTTGAGTAGGTCGTTGTTTCCAGACGCCATGGCTCACAGTGGTATATGTCCGACATTCCCCTTGACGCAATGACGCGGACCAACTTTGTGGCATTCGACGGAAACACACGGTAATTATGTTGCCCAAAATAAGTTGAAAGCGATGGTGTGCACGGTCATTTGGATGTATGCAGTGGTTGAACACTCCAAGTTCCGGGCCATGGACATCCGGAGACGGTACCGGAAAGCAAAATGGGACACAAGTTGGCGCAACGGTGCCAACACGACGAGCCCCATTCGAGTCTGTAGTTGTCAACGTTTTTGGAATCCGTAGCGGGCCATCGACATGACACGTCGGTGGTACGCACGAAACTGGCTAGGATTCCTCGCCATCATCACATCTGACTCTGTCATCGCATGATCCCACGCTGGACTGTCCGCGAAGAATGTGGTAATGACATTCGAATGGTTTCGATGCAAGATTGCTCTCCGCATCGAACGTCACCCGCCATGTGCGGTGCACACGCGTCCTGCATAATAATCTGTCTCGGAACGTATGGTAGTAAAACACCGTTATCGGCTTCAGACATATGTTTTCTTGCTTTGCGCTGAGCCAATGAGGCCTCAGAGATCCCACAAAATTGCAAATCATGCTCGATAGATCACGGGCGTACACGAAACCAAATCACATCCGATGTATAGCACATGCATGCAGCGCTTTCGATATCACTACGACTGTCGGTAGTATGGTATACCAGTGTAAGTGGTATGCCGAGCCGGTTTCTGAGCCTTCAAATTGCAGTACGTCAGTAACATATGATTGTTCGCTTCACTTGCTACGATCCATCGGCTAGCTATTCTATGTCGACAAGACCAATAGGTACGTAGTTGCCACGGGTAGTTACGACTTTGGTTTTCGGCCACTGCCTTTACAGGACATATTCGCAACGTAATTTTCCTTCTTCTCACGATGCTCTCGTCCGTCTCGACGCTTCTCTCTCTCACCGCTGCCACCCTGATGGTATGCAACTCTGCCTCGGCCCACCGCGCCCTCCGAGCGACCAGCCCGGATGACTGGATCACCAAGTTCACCAAAGACAACGGCTGCGCGCTCTTTGGCTTTGCAGGCTGCTCGTACTGCACCCAAGCCAAGGCCTTCTTCAAGTCCAAAGGTGCGCACTTTGGCTATTGTGACATTCAAGACTCGTC
>NW_008246093.1:216214-217790 GCF_000281045.1 Saprolegnia diclina VS20 | reverse complement strand
AGCTAGCCGATGGATCGTAGCAAGTGAAGCGAACAATCATATGTTACTGACGTACTGCAAATGGATGGCGTCGTGGACTCTGAAACCGGCTCGGCATACCACTTACACTGGTATACCATACTACCGACAGTCGTAGTGATATCGAAAGCGCTGCATGCATGTGCTATACATCGGATGTGATTTGGTTTCGTGTACGCCCGTGATCTATCGAGCATGATTTGCAATTTTGTGGGATCTCTGAGGCCTCATTGGCTCAGCGCAAAGCAAGAAAACATATGTCTGAAGCCGATAACAGTGTTTACTACCATATGTTCCGAGACAGGACCATTGTCCAGGACGCGTGTGCACCGCACATGGCCGGGCGACGTTCGATGCGGAGAGCGATCTTGCATCGAAGCCATTCGATCGTCATTACCACCTTCTTCGCGGACGGTCCAACGTGGGATCATGCGATGACAGAGTCAGATGTGATGATGGCGAGGAATCCTAGCCAGTTTCGTGCGTACCACCGACGTGTCATGTCGATGGCACGCTACGGATTCCAAAAACGTTGACAACTACAGACTCGAATGGGGCTCGTCGTGTTGGCACCGTTGCGCCAACTTGTGTCCCATTTTGCTTTCCGGTACCGTCTCCGGATGTTCATGGCCGGGAACTTGTAGTGTTCAACCACTGCAAATATCAACATGAACGAGCACACCATCGCTTTCAACTGATTTTGGGCAACAGAATTACCGTGTGTTTCCATCGAATGCCACAAAGTTGGTCCGCGTCATTGCGTCAAGGGGAATGTCGGACATATACCACTGTGAGCCATGGCGTCTGGAAACAACGACCTACTCAAGAGTCGAAAACGTCGGGCCACGCGCCACATGTGGTGGCGAGTCGAGGCATTTGTGCAGCCCGCTCACAAACCAACTTTCTATCTTCCCCAAGATGCTCCCGTCCGTCTCGACGCTTCTCTCTCTCGCCATTGCCAGCATGATGGTGGTATGCAACTCTGCCTCGGCCCTTCGAGCAACCAGCCCGGACGACTGGATCACCAAGTTCACCAAAGACAACGGCTGCGCGCTCTTTGGCTTTGCAGGCTGCTCGTACTGCACCCAAGCCAAGGCCTTCTTCAAGTCCAAAGGTGCGCACTTTGGCTATTGTGACATTCAAGACTCGTCAACGACTCCGACGGGCCAAGAGATCTACCGCGCCCTCGAGAGTCGCACGCATCAGGACACGGTGCCCAACATTTGGCTCGGCGGCAAGTTCATCGGCGGCCTGGACGCGTTAAAGAAGCTGGAAAGCAGTGGTCGTCTGGACGCTGCGCTGGCGGTGGCTGGCTGCACCAACAAGCCGACGGCCAAGCCCTCGACCAAACCCACGGTCAAGCCCACGCGCAAACCGTCAACCAAGCCAACGACCAAGCCCGGAACGCAGCCCACAGTCCAGCACAACGGAACCTTGTCGGACGCGTAGACGACGTTCCACGTGTTTGTGTTTGCACTTGTGACGTGACGCCTTCGCGCCTTGGTGTAAATGTCTTTCATCATGTCAATAATCAATGAACTAAGTTCTCAGTTCGATC
>NW_008246093.1:184354-212703 GCF_000281045.1 Saprolegnia diclina VS20 | reverse complement strand
ACGACATACCCGTATACCAGTACTAGTACTGGTCAATGACATTATGTGTTTATTGTATTGTGGATCGACGGACTGCACTGGGGGCCAATACAACCTGTAGCTCAACCACTAGAAGATTCAGTTGCCTCTCTTCTTGACGCAGACTTGACACGAAATGCGTTTAGGTCCAATCGACGACGATGACTACCGGAACCCTAGAATACCGGCTGGACGTCGGCGCCTCTCGACCACAAGAAGGTGGCCGCACCAGATTCTACGACGACCGTGCTCGCCCACATGCGCAGTGACAACAGTAGTAGCCGCCGCAAATATATACGAGTCCGCGGCATCGCATAGGACAAGAAGCAGTTCGGTTTACAACACACCAGCACACGTGACAACGCACTGCCGTACACAAGAGAACGAGCAAGATGATTGTGCAGGGATCGTGCGCCCGAGTTCCGACACTCCTCCACGAGAACCAGCAGCAGTCCTACGTATCCGAGTGTAGATACCGCGTCTCTCGCCCTGCACAGTATCGCAGCGCGTCGCTTCACGTCTCGTCCATTCGACTCGGCACTGCTTGTGCTGCTCTGACCTATCGCACGGTCGCAGAGACCTCTCATGCGAGAAAGGACCCGGTGTCGACACTGCGTGTCACCGACGCCCACCTGGCTGCGCGCCCATACAAACTGCAAGTGGTCGTACCAGCTGGCGCGTAAAGGCTCCTCGGCGCGGTCGACTCCTCCGACATTGCTCATTATTGTAGCTTCGCCGCGCAACCCGTGTGTGATGTCGTCCTTCACACTGCCCCGCGGCGTCTTCCAGACTCCCGAGCTGTCGCCCGAGACAAAAGCAACGCTGAGAGAGCGCGGCCACGACCTCCTTCGCACTTTCGTCGCCAGTGTCACCAAGAAGCAGCACAACGCGCTCGTGTGGGACCCGGTCGGCGACGCGCATGGCGTGAGCCTCTTCCAGGCCACGGACCCGAGCACGTCCGACAAGAGTACGTCCGTTGAAAAAATTGGACCAATATGATATGAGAGCTGCTTTAGATGTGATGCAGTACCGCGCGCTGGCCAAAATCAACGCGACGCTGGATGAAGTTGCGCGACTGCACTGCTTTGACACCAAGGCGCAGTGCGACCAGTACCGACGGCACCTCGCCCACGACGTTCTCGGTCTGCTCCCGCTCTACGTCCTCAGCGAGCCCACGAGCTCGGACGCGACAACGTCTCGCATGTACATCAAATGGTCGGTCATCCAGAGCCCAGTCGCGCTCATCAAGGACCGCGACTTTACCTACCTCGAGGTACTACCCGCCCACTACTCCAGAAAATGTACAACAACGTCATATCTTGTAGACACAAGACGCGTTTGTGCTCGAGTCTGGCCGGCGCGGCTGGGCGTACTGCCAGTCGTCGATCTCGCTGCCCGGGTGCCCCGCGCTGCCGCAGTACGACGTGGTCCGTGGCCACCTCGCCAACTCGGGTTGTGTGTTTTTGGAAACGGAAAGACCGGGGACCCTCGACGTCATTTACCACCTCGGCACCGACGTCCACGGCAACGTGCCGCATTTCGTGCGGCAAATGGCCATCAAGCGCCGCGGCAAGTCCATTGCGCGCCTCGACAAGTACATCCACGAGATGCGTCTCGGCCAGCTGCCGATCCACGCCAAGAGCGCCATGCACCACGGTCCACCCCCGAAGAGCTGCGCCACGTGTTTTGTGTCGTTCCGCTTCCGCGCGTCCAAAATTTGCCAGAGCTGCGGCCAGGTACACAACTTGTCTTTTTCAAAATGAGATCATCGAGGTTGGACAGGTTGTGTGCGCAAAGTGCAGTCGCAAGTGGTCGCTGCATGTGCTACAACATTCAAAAGTCGACGTGCGCATCTGCCACGTGTGCTCGCTTGCGGTGCGCGACGGTTCAATGTGGGAAAAGTCGGACGGCGGCGCGCCACGACTCCGCGGCGTCGAGAGCGCATCGATGCCCGACGTGTACCGCCCGTCAACGCGCTACGACGACGACAATCTGACCGCATCGATGCCGCGCCCGTCGATGCGCCGCCCGTCCGATATCCTTCGCCGCCCGTCGTCGTCCAGCCAGATCAGCGACAGCAGCCGCGTCTCGACGCTGAGCCAAAGCTGCGACCTCTCGTATGTGGAAATGTACGGGCCACCCATGTCGCCAAGCCGCCGGTCGTCCATTGCCCGAAGCCAGCGCCGGCGATCGTCCGTCGCGATGCGCGCGGCACCGACGAGTGCACCGACCAAGCACATCATTTTCAATGACCCAACGACGCCCGACTTGAGCGGGGACTTTGACATTATTGCCCCGGCTGTGATCACACCACTGCGCCATTCATAGTACACTTGGACGACAGCGTAGTCGTATCCTGTAGCATAAACCAAACATCAACGCCGACTGCAATCTCATACTGCACTTTCCAGCTGTAATCTCGCGGCTGCAAGATTTGCCGTTTCGTTCAGACACAAAATGCGAAATGTGCTGTCGCTGCACGGCGGTATACTGGTGCCACCGCACTCTACCAAAGCGAATACACTGGATACTATCATATTGTCCTTTTTGCCCTTTGACAACTTCACAACCAACAAAACAGAGGCCACGAAAGGCTAAATTTGAAGTTGACGATTGATGACAACAACAAACGATTTGTGCAGAGAAGCAGCCAATGAAACGCATCTGCCGTGTTCGAATTCGCGTCCCGAACCCGGCTGGTGGCGCCTCTGGCACATTGCGTCCTCTGTCAGACACCAATTGGCATGCCGACCAAGAAGCGGTTCCCGCTGCCGGACGACTTCTTTCATGCGCCGCCGCTCTCGGAAGCCGACGCCGACGCGTACCGCGCGAGAGCCGACGTCAACTTGACCAACCTCATTGCGTCGGCGACCTCGCCGATGAAGCTGCAGACATGGACGCCCATCGGCCGGACCAGTGGCGTCAACCTCTTCCAGATGCACTCGTCCGCCTTGCCAGCCAATGCCAGTACGAGATCCGAATCCTAGTCGTATTATAGGATACGACGATCGTGTAGGCTACGTCCCGTACCGAGCGGTGGCGCGCATCTCGGCCACCATCGACGAAGTCGCTGCGCTGCACGCCTTTGAGACGCGCGCCAAGTGCTTCGAGTACATGCGCTGCTACGCAAGCGACATTCTCGACATCATTCCTCTCTACTCGCTCCGCGATCGGTCACCAGACGCGCCGCACCGCCAAACCTACGTCAAGTGGGCGGCCGTGCAGTCGCCGCTCTCGGTCATCAGCAACCGCGACTACCTCTACCTTGAGGTATACTCCCGTGCAATTTCCTCTTTTTTCCTACAAGAAAGTAGGGCCAAAACACGTTTACCATGGCATCTGGGCGGCGGGGCTGGGCGTACTGCCAGTCGTCGATTGAGCTACCGGCGTGTTGCGCGCCACTCAGGCAGTTCGACCTCGTCCGCGGGTCCCTCGAGCACACCGGCTGCGTTTTCCTGGAGACTGCGACGCCCGGCGTCCTCGACGTTGTCTACCACATTGCGTCCGACTTCAAGGGTTCCATTCCCCACTTCGCCATGCATTTGGCTGTGCGTCGGCGGGCGCGCAAGATCACCATGGTCGACGACTACGTGCACCAGCAGCGCCTCCGCCACACGGTCCTGCTCGAGTCCTTGTCGATGACGTCGTTGCCGGTCACGACACGGCCCAAGCACTGCATGCTTTGCAGCAGTTCATTCCGGTTTCGCCGTCCAAAGACGTGCCAGCCCTGCGGCAAGGTAGCTCACGCGAGTTTTGCGTTCTCGTATGACTCGTCAGTAGGTGGTATGTAGTAGCTGCAGCCGCAAGTGGACCATGCCAACCGACGCGAGCGCGCCCATGCGCGTGTGTCACGTCTGCTCCAAGACCGTGCGCTCGTCGCTGCCGCCCGCATCGATGCCCGGGCTGCGCGACACGGAGAGCATGTCGGACAACTCGCTCGACGGTGAGAACGATGCGTGGTCGACCGAGCCGCCACCGGTTACTGGCAGCGGCGGCGTCGACATGGCGTATCTGCAAGTGTACGAGTCGGCACCGCGGCGACCGAAGCCACCGCGCAAGAGCAGCTTGGATTTGCCGGTGCGGCCGTCCATGCTGCGTCCGCGCAACTATTCCGAAGACGTCGACTACAGCACCGACGCGTCGTTCCTGTACGACATGGATGGCCTCGTGGACCCCATGATCACACTGCGCGTGCATAATCGTTAACTACATTAGTCATAATTTGTACTACAAATGGCTGAATATCCGTGTCACCACCAACCTACAACCTCTACCAGCGTTAACGAGCAAGCTCTTCATTGCGGCGCTGCTTCCACGCGGTGCCCAATGCTTGCTCATTTGCGTTGCATGCGAGGAAGGACGTTATGGTCCTTACTTGTAGCCGCCAGCACTCCCCCACGACGACAACCGCGTCAGTCGCATGCCCACGCCGCCATCTGCGGCGCGGCCGTCGAGGAGAGTCAAGGGCATGAAACACTTCCTTTTCGGGATTGCTCCTCGTACAGTGTATTGCACATGGATAGTGCGAGCGGTCGTCGCGACATAAGCGACAGTTTACTAGCAAATACATACCGCAGAACCCGTTCGTTCGTCTTTACTTTGAGGCAGCTAGCTCGCCAGAGTCGATGGCGAACGATGCGTCGAAACCCTACCCCTCGCTTCGAGATTGCCGTTTTCCAGTCCGTCCTCATAACCCGACAAGCGTGTACACTGTGCTTGGTCTTATGTGGTCGTATAAAAGGTATACCGTGCGGGCCACCCGGCCTTGTCAAAGCACGCAAACGCGCACACGGTCGTGACGGCCGCAAGATACCAAAACTGCCGGTAAAAGTCGGCGAGCATGATGCGCTGGATGCGAATGCGGTCGCGCCCGGTTTGCTGCGACGACGGCATCTTCTGCATCTTGTACGCAAAGATCTCGCGCGCCAAGAACGAGCCGCCGAGGCGCCCGAAAAACATGACGAGGCAGCGCAGCCACATGTTGAGGAGCGGCGGTGGGCCATGCGTCGCGGCCTCTTCGGGGGTCTCGACCACCGAGAGCCACGAGAGGATCGAGGGCACAAGGACAAGCGCACTCGTGTCGGCCATCATATCTTGCTCGGCGAGCTTCATGAGAAAGTACAGTTGATGGAGCTGCGGGCCCGTGACGCTGTCCTCGTCTTTGGCTTTGGGCGGTTCTGGAAAGCACGTACGCCGTTGCCGCGCCGCCTACAGAGTCTCGCAATGAGAACACTCATCGATGCAAGGATCGCCTACGGCGGGGGACGGGGGTAAATGCGGCACCGTCATCCCGTCCTCGTCCGTCTTGACGCTCGACTTGGCCGCGCGAAAACAAACGGCGACCGACGACCCCAGACACATCTACGATATAACTGCTGCATCGACACCTTGTCTCGAGATGCGACGACAATGTATACCGAGAGACACTGGAGCTTGGGGTGGAGGCAGTGGACGCTGAGCTGCGTCACGTCGGTATACACGCCCGTGTTGGCAAACACCACGTGCAAGTTGTTGACGACGAGCATCGCCACGTAGAGCATATCGATCGGCGTGTCGGACCCGACCATGAGATACCAAAAGAGATAGTAGTACAGCTGCGCGCTGTACAATAACGACGGGTACGCGTACGGCTCGGAGAGCGTCTGCACGACGCGCGTCAGCACGTAGAGGTAGCCTTGCATGACGACCAAGAAAAGACACGACACGAGAAACTTGAGGGTACTGGTCGTGCCGCCGTCGTCCTTGTGTGTCGCTGCGACGACCGCAAAGAGCTCCAAGCAGAGGTGGCCGACAAAGACGGGGACGTGCACGAGGACCGTCGTAAAGATGACGAGGTAGTTGAAGTCGTACTGCGTGTCCGAGACGTTGATGGCGTCGCTGGCCCGCGCCAACGGCGAGGGCATCTACATATCCATTTTGCACCAAAAGAGAAGATGACGCGTCGTCGTACGAGGAAGGTGTGGTACAGGAAGTAGCCGATGAGACACGGCGAGAGCGCGTAGAGGGGCCACCAGTACATATCGAGCGACGACGCCGGCGTTCGCGCTTGGCTCGGAAAGTTCGAGCAAATCATCGCGAGAAAGCAGGCGAGGACGCTGGCGCCAGCGGCGTACAGAAGCCTAGAAGCACCGTGTATGCTCTCGTCCATGAAGCGCGATCGTGTTCGTACCGGTTGGAGATGGGCGTGGTCGGCGTCGGCGCCATCGTTGCGTCGTCGTCGTCGTCAGTGGCCTCGAGAAGCAGCGGGAGGTCGTGGGGGTAGTAGGAAGACGAGAGAACGCTGGTCGACAGCGACGATGTCGAGAGCGATGGCTGTGCCTCGGAGCGTGCATCGTCCGACTCGACCTCGATGCGGATCGTACGCGGCTGGATCGCAAAACAAAATGGCACGCCGACCAACCCGACGATGCCAAACATGGTGTTGCCCATGAGCCAGCTCAGCTTGCTTTGGCCGATCGAGATGCTGTGCGTCGCGCTATGGCGCTTGCCCTCGGTGAGAACAAAGCACTCGATGAGGCTGTTGAAGACGCTAAAGACAGCGAGGCCATTCCAGAACAGGGCCTTTAGCCGATGGCTAAACAGCGGGTAGCGGTACACGAGCGCAAAGGGCATCGCAATCACGAGCAGATTGCAGTAAAACCAGACAGACCCGGCGACGGCCGCGTACCCGAGCACGCCCGCGAGGTGCCCGACGCAGCTCAGCGTCACCACGAGCAACAGCGTGAGCACTGGAAACGTAAAGCGCCACGCGATAAAGTACCAATCTTGGCGCCGCAGCCGGTGAGAGTGGTCGTGGCGCAGCCAGCGCAGCATGCTGCACGGCAGGCTCAGCAGCGCGCAGAGCGTGAGGAGGGCGAGCCAGAGCTGCTGGGCGAGCCGCCTCAAGCCGGCGACCATGCTGCCCAACAACGACCGTCGCGCGGATTGGGTAAAATACCACCAATCACCATGCGATTCGTGGATCGGCAGCTGCCGAAAATAAACGCGATCCAAAGCCATCCAACAGTATAGCACCAGGTACGAGCGCATGCGGGCGCGTCCTGAAAGCGAGGCTGGCTTGTGTCATATGCCAAGCATACCAGCGTGATGTGGTGCTTCCTTCGCCAGAGGGAAAAGCTCACGCGCAACGCGCGTCGTGATTTAAAAATGGCATGTGCCGATTCCGCCCATTTCGATTTGCTTGCATGAGACGGTCAGCGAGGCAGAAGCGACCCGTGTCCGCCCCAGAGCCTGCCCAGGAGTCACCAGCGCCCAAGAAGGCCAAGGCGGCGCGCACCAAGGTCGCGCCTGCAGTGCATACGAAGGCCAAGGCCGTTCTTGTCGTGCTGCCCGGCGCCTCGGGCTCGTTCAGCAAGGCCATGCACGACCTGGTGCTTTCGCAGCTAAGCGACGTCGTTATACACAACGCAATCGACGAGCGTCGGCGCTGGAACACTCGAAAGGCAGCCGCGCCAGCCAACTTTGAGCTCGTTCGCAGCTGCTGCCCCTCGACAGCCGACCTCGCGACCTACGGCGTCGACACGTTCTACGTCTTTGCCCATAGCTTTGGCAACCGTGTGCTCTGCGAGATGCTTGGTGCTGGCGCGCTACGAGACGTTTGCGGTGTCATTCTCTCGGGCTTCCCGCTCTACGGTCCCAAGAACAACGTGCTACAGTCCAGCCGCATGGACACGATGCTCATGCCCTTGTAGGATGAGCGTGTGGTCCAGCTACGCCTTTTACCGGCGACAACACCGGCATTGGTTCTCAGTGGCGACGCCGACGACTTCTTGCATCGGCCTTATCTCGACACTGCGGGTGCTGCGCTTCTCCAGGCAACGCTTGAGGCCCTCGCACATCCAGCCATCGACGTCGTGGTCTTGGAGAACGCTGGCCACGATCTGCCCAAGACAAAGGGCAAGGACACCGCCGCAGCTACTGCAACACGCATGATCGAGTCCATCGCGAGCTTTCTCACGACGCACCGTCCCGTGTGAGGCAACGTTGGCTTGCACGGACCCCTTTTTGTCCCATGCCACGGCACTTTAACTCGTTTAACGTGTGACGTGGCACTCTGTGCGCGTTTTGCCTCTGTGTCAAGGTTTGCACCACGACGTCACAAACCCTTCGCCGCGCACGAGGCATACGATCGAGCTGTATCGGCATCTATCTCGCGGGTAGCAGCAGAGTCGCGCCGAGCAACGTAGCATGCGCGAATAGCTTTGTCGATGATGCCTTCTTGATTGTAACTCTGAACGAACTCATCACCATATTGGCGTGATCGACAACGATAAATGGGCAAGGCGAGCGAAGGACAACTGTGTACATCGAGAACCCGTTCACTAAATACTAGAGTTTTTAAACAAATATTTCGTTTCGTCTCTGAAAAACGGGGTGCAGCCGGCCAAAGTGCCACCGCGCCAGTCTCTGTCGAAACGGTTGTCGACGCCACCACCCGTCTTTACTCCTTCCATTCTCAAGTACGTATACATCCATACTAACCTTCATGGAATCGTTTATGGCCTAGTACTACGTAGTACCCTCGCCTTGCGCATCTTCTCAACGACGCTGCCACACGCTCTCACGATTTTAAACTGCAGCAAAACCGAGGTCGTATATTATCCGGAATCCGATCGCCTTATCCGGATGTTGGCGTTTCAAACCGAAGCATGCGAAGGAAGCGGCGTCGCTGGACAGGCGCCAGTGGCAACTTGACGCATGACCTGCAGCTGGAAGCTGGAGATAGCATCGCATTGACTGCATCCTACTAGCATTATGGCGTGCGTCTACCTCGGAGGAACGCTCGCTATCATTGCCGTATCTTGGGCAGTTGGAGCTCCCTGCGAGCTTGATCGATCTAGCCCATGCTGCTGTAGGTACGCATGGCCTCCATCTAGAGGCTTCTTCTTGGGCTGCATGTCTGAGCTTCTCTTGCGCCACTGCTCGTGCGTGCGGCTTCGCCATGGTTCCGGGATCTTGCAGAAAGGCGCCGGTCGTTTCGAGCTTTGTGAGCAAATTTAGCTCGAAACCCAAATTTCGTCGTTGGCTATTTCCAGAGTCGCAGCCATGACGACGGAGCAGGCACCGGTCGCGCCGACGCCGTCGGCGTCCGTGCTCGACCCGACGCACTGGCGCATCGTCCACCTCAACAACCCGTCGGCCAACGCGGGCTTCCCGAACAATGCGGTCGCGACGAGCAAGTACACGTTCTATAGCTTCGTGCCCGTCTTCCTCTACGAGCGCTTCACGCGGGTACGCACATGACCGCATGGCGTCTCGCTCATTCTCGCGCAGGTGGCCAACTTTTACTTTCTTCTCGTTGGCGTCGGCCAGCTCCTGCCCTCGATCTCGTCGACGCTCGGGTTGCCCTACCAATGGTACACCGTGACATCCCATCTCTCGGTGCTAAGTGCATGCGCAGGATGGTGCTCTCGATCGTGCTCTTTGTCGATGGCGTGTTCACAGGCCTCGAAGACGTCGCGCGCCACCGCGCCGACGCCGTCATGAACGCGCGGACGACGCTCGTGTACGACCGAGCCAGTGCCAACGCGTCCGACCCGTTCGTGCAGCGGGCGTGGAAGGACGTAGCGGTCGGCGACATTCTTCAAATCAAAAAGTACGAGGCCGTGCCCGCCGACGTCCTCCTCCTTGCCGTACGCCTGCGCGCACCACCCTTGTCTTATACCATCCTAGGTGCACGAGGCCAACCCGTCGTCGCCCATTGGCATGTGCTTTGTCGAGACCAAGTCGCTCGACGGCGAGACGAACCTCAAGATCCGCCAAGCGCTTGCGTGCACGTACGCGCAGCTCTCGGACCCAAGCGCGCTCGGTCGTCTGCCCGGTCGCGTCTTTAGCGAGCTGCCCAACCACGACATCAACAGCTTCAATGGACGGTACGAGCCGGACGAAGGCAGCGACACGCTCTTCCCGCTCGACCTCAAGAACGTCGCGCTGCGCGGCTGCGTCATTCGCAACACGCCGTTTGTGTATGGCCTCGTCCTCAACACCGGGACCGACACCAAGGTCATGCAGTCGTCCAACAAGACGCCGACCAAGACGAGCAAAGCGCTCGAGATCATCAACCGTGGCATCTTCATCCTGATGGCGATTCTCATTGCGCTCTGCTTCGTCGGCACGATCTTGGATCTGACGTGGATGCATGCAAATGCGCCATGGTACCTCTACTTTGGCGTCGGCGACTCGCTCAACGCGTATACGATTTCATTTTCGGGCGGCGTCGTCATGTTTGGCTACTACTGGATCCTCATTGCGTCGTTCGTCCCCATCACGCTCTACGTGTCGATCGCGATCGTCAAGAGCTACCAAACCATCTTTATGAACCGCGACCTCGGTACGTCGATTTTCATATTTTTTGTTGCAAAGTTTGCCAATTTGGCAAATTTGGCAAATTTGAGTTTGGAGAGTGTCGAGATGTTTGAGAATTGGAGAGTTGGACACTGATACCAAAATGAACTAGGCATGTACCATGCCCCGTCCGACACGCCAGCGATGGTCCGCAACGCCGACCTCAACGACGAGCTTGGGCAAGTGACGCACATCTTCAGCGACAAGACGGGCACGCTCACCGCCAATGAAATGAATTTTCGCAAGCTCTCGGTCGCCGGGCGGTCGTACGGCCGCGGCTCGACCGACATTGGCCGCGCCGCCCAGACACGCGCGGGGCGCGTCGCGTCTGTCACGGACCTCGAAGCCGAGCCGCTGCATGGACGCACGATCCCCAACGTGCAGTTTCTCGACCCAAAGAACGAGCTCGCAAAAGACTGGCTCATTCCGCACCAAGCAGCGAATTTGGCGAAGTTCCTGACGCACCTCGCGGTGTGCCACTCGGTCGTTGTCGAGACGGACGATGCGACAGGCGCATCGAGCTTCTCCGCGTCGTCGCCCGATGAGCTTGCGCTTGTGGCGGGGGCCGCCTTCCTTGGGTTCACGTTTGTGGGTCGGTCGACTGGCAAATGCACCGTACAATCATTGATCTCTCGCCGCTTCACGCAGAGTTTTACGCTGTGTAGATGCGCCGACTCGTGCAAGGCGCCGCGTGCGACGAGGAATTCCAAATCCTCGAGCTCATCGAGTTTACGTCGACGCGGAAGCGCATGTCGGTCATCTGCCGCACGCCCAGCAACCGCCTCTTGCTCATGACAAAGGGGGCCGACATGGTATTGTTTTGCGCTAACGATCATGAACCGACTGGCTATTGCCTTAGATCATCTACCCGCGGCTCGCAAGCGACGTGCCAGAAGCGCTCAAGCGCCAGACGATGGCCCACATGGAGCAGTACGCCGCCGACGGACTGCGCACGCTCGTGATTGCGCAGCGCACGCTCGACGAAGACTGGTACACGACGTGGGCGGCCGACTACAAGCACGCGCTCACGACGCTCGATGACACCTCGCCGACGTACACGGTACACATATCTAGTCAAAAAGGATGCCAATACTTTGCCTGCAGGAGGACCTGGCGCGGATCGAAGCTCTCGAAGAGGCGATGGAGACGGACCTTGAGCTCCTTGGCGCGACGGCCGTCGAAGACCGGCTCCAGAACGGCGTGCCCGAGACCATTGCATGTCTCTTGAGCGCTGGCATCAAAGTCTGGGTACGTGTCTCGATATTGTATTGCAACAAGATCTTATGCGCACTAGGTTTTGACCGGCGACAAGGAAGAGACGGCCATCAACATTGCGTACGCGTGTCGGCTCTTGACCGACGACATGGACCGTGTGGTCCTCAACAGCGATGCGTGCGGCCCAAACGAGGACATGGCGAGTTACCTCCAGCGGGTGCTGACAGAGCGCGTCAAGGTCGTCCGGGCGTACGAAGCGGCGCGCGGCACCTCGAATTCGTTCCAGAACGTCCAGGCGCAAGCGATCGTGATTGACGGCCAAGTGCTCAAGGTTATCTTGATGTACCCGCAGCTCAAGTTTCTCTTTCTCGAGATTGCGCAGTGTTGCAAGGCTGTGATTTGCTGCCGCGTCTCGCCCAAGCAAAAGGCCGAGGTCGTCGCGCTCGTGAAGAAGAACATTGCCGACTGCCGGACGCTCTCGATCGGCGACGGCGCCAACGACGTGAGCATGATCCAAGAAGCGCACATTGGCATTGGTATCTCGGGCCACGAAGGGCTCCAGGCTGTGAACGCGAGCGACTTTGCGATCGCGCAATTCGAGTACCTTCGCCGGCTCCTCCTCGTCCACGGCCACTGGAACTACCACCGCATGTGCAAGCTCGTGCTCTACGTCGTCTACAAGAACATCATTTGCTACTTCAGCGTCTACGTCTTTGCCGTGTACGCGGGCGGCTCGGGCACCCTGTACGTCAACAACTACTGGCTCAACGGCTACAACATCTTTTGGACGTTCCTCCCGATCATGATTGTCGCCGTCATGGAGCAAGAGACGTCGGCGTCCATGGCGTTTCACAACCCGGGGCTCTACCACATTGGAGCGCACGGCGAGATGCTTAGCTTGCGCATCTTTACGGCCTGGATCTTTGAAGGACTGTACGAAGCGGTAGGCGCCACATGCGATGCAAGAGCGCTAAATTCCAATGTAGGCTGTGTGCACGCTCGTGCCACTCTATTTGCTCGGCAGTGTCGACTCGCAAGGCAACTCGTTCTCGCTGCTCAACTGCGGCGGTGTCTCATTTTGTGCCGTCATTGCCGTCGGGTGGGCAAAGCTCGGTCTCAACACGGTCTCGTGGAACCTCGGTAGCGTGTTTTTGAGATTGAGATTTGGGTTGTTGAGAAAATGGTAGGCATGCACTTTGCCATGTGGGTCACATTGCCGTTCTGGGTCGTCTCGGGCTACGTCATCTCCAACTTTATGTCGAGTGCGATCACGGACCACATTTTCCCTTACATTTGCACGCTGCCCGAGAGCTACATGATTGTGTTCCTCTGCGTCGTCATGGCGCTGCTCCGGGACTTGATTTATAAAAGCTTCAAGCGCGAGTGGCGACCCGAGTACTACCACGTCCTCCAAGAGGCCGAGAAGCTCGACCTCGGCGACAAGATTGCGTGGACTGGACCGGTCATTCCCAAGCACTACAAGCCGTTCAAGGTCGACTTTCGCTGCTACCTGACGTCCGAGCTCAAGCCGCTTCGAGGTCGTCCTGTGATTCGCTTTTGTTCATAAACCCTCATCGGTTTGCTTTAGATCCAACCCTCGCGATTCATATTGTGAAGTCACCTCGAGGCCCAGGGCCGGCGCGGCCGGCGTATTGCGGTTTTGCGTTTTCACAGGCGTCGCTCGAAGACCGACACGGCGGCGCGTTGCGAAGCCTCATCTTGGCGCCCGTGCGGACTCTGCACCACGTCGAGCACGCTCTCGCCCGAGCCTTGAGTCCCCGCGCCGTCTTTGCCGCCGAAGTCCAGTTTTGGCGCGGCGTCGACAGCATGGACGTCCCGCACTACTACCAAGTCCAGCGGTACACCCATGTCCTCCTTCCAGCAAGCGACGAATGCAACTCGATGTAGGTACCAAGTGTTTCTGGGCTGGAGTGCGCCATTTACGCTCGCGGACCCGCTTCAGTATTGCAACCGCGACATGGCGCTTGGCGCGAGCCACCGCCCCAAGACACAGGACGCCGACTGGATCATTGACAAGAGTATTGGCATCGAAGAAGCGTGCGAAGCCGACGGCGGGCACTGGGAATATGCGACCAAATTTGCCGATTTTTGCAAATTGGACCTCGACCGTGAGAATTTGCGCATCAAACACCCCGGCAAACTCAAGCGCGGGATCAACAAGATTATGGGGCGCTGCGTGCGTCGACGCCGGTGGATCAAGGCACCCGCGACGCCGGCCACCGAGGCAGCGGCCACCGATCAAGTGCAAGTGGCGATGCAGGACGACGACACGACAACGCCGTAGTCGCTACGAGGATTATTTACATGCATACGAGCTACCATTTATGATGCTATATATTTCATTCCAACGGACATGTTGTTTCTTCTGAGTGTAATTTTCTGGTTTGAGAGTGCAAATTTCTCGTTTTAGAGTGCAAATTTCTCGTTTTGGTCAATCATGCTCGACATCCGAAGTGAGTGGCAAGTGAACGATGGAACCGAAAAGAAGGTAGCCGCGAGTGCGACAAAAGGCAGTTGCGCAAGCGTCGCTGACCACGCCTTGCTCATCAAAATTTAGAGCTCCACCCAAGTATACGGTAGTACTAGTATGTTGTATCGTTTGATGTCGGGCTAGTCGGCAAGCGCGTGGACAATATTTTCATTTTCACAGACTACCGATAGTAGTCTAAGAGACTTTTCTATTTATGAACTCGTGCAAGACCCAACACGGCCCGACTCAGTCCGACGCGTTGATGCATGCCACAATCATGGCGAGAAGGTTGCAACCCGTTTCAGCGAGTCGTTTCAGCTAGGCGGCTTGTGGAGATGGGAGGAAGAAGCGACGTCGGCGGGCGGAGATGCCCAACCGTGCAATCCCCAAGGGCAAGGCGACCGGTCGCGACGGGACATCGCAGCTCCATCATCAACAACAACATGGACGTGGAGTCGTACGCATACACCAACGACTAGCTTAGGTATAAACTCGTCGTAGTCGTACGCGTACAAACATCTGAGGACTTGGCGTGAGCGAGCGAAACGATCTTCGCGAGGCGTGTCCGGATACGCGAAGAAGTCCGGATAAAATTGACGCGGTGGATCTTCCCATGAAGTGAAGAGGCATAACCGCTGTAGCATGCCATTCTTGCTTCGCGCGATGGACGATCACATGGAGCCGACGCGGCTCTGGGCGCCCAAGGAAGAGGCCTTTGGGCCCGCCGACGCCCACATCCTCGCGACGCTCCTCGGCCTGCGCCCGCCGGCGGTGCCCAAGCCGCATGTGTGCGACGTGTGCAAGAAGCGGTTCCGCGCCAAGTCGGAGCTCGTGACGCACGAGCGGACGCACACGGGCAGCAAGCCGTTCGCTTGCAAGTACGACGGCTGCAGCAAGCGCTTTGCCCATAGCTCCAACCTCGGCGCGCACCACAAGGCGCACGAAGGCATCAAGCCGTACATGTGCACGCACGACGGCTGCACCAAGCGGTACGCCCACAGCGGGTCGCTCAAGGAGCACGTGTGGAAGCACTATGGCGTCAAGCCCTTCGCCTGTCATGTTGCTGACTGCCACCGGACCTTCACGCAGCGCTCCAACTTTGCCCGCCATATGAAAAAGTGCCACGGCGTCGCGCCTTAAGTCTGCTTATTTAGAATCCAATATCGATATTATATTGTCTTATGATTATGACTAGCATGGAAATATTGTCAAGGACATCAAAATACCCAATGTATGCGCTTGGTAGTGTCCTCGAATAACACAAGATGATGTGGATCGTTGGAAAATTCAGAAAAATCGGGAAAAACAAAAATTCAATCGCGCACACATGGACGACCTACGTTGCCCTCTCTCGCCCTTCGAGGCGTACGCACAAGTTCTAAAGGACTTGTTCATTATGTGACGAGTTCCATCGCTGTGAGAAAGGCCAGCCCATTATGTCGATTCACTCTAAACTACGGCCAGCGAGGTACACTCGACACGACGACCATAGTTGTCATGCTGACGTTGCCGGAAGCGGCAAGACGCGACTGCAACGGCTCGCGTCGCGTCGGACGCTTTAGCACAGCCCTAACGGAAGAGGTTGCGAGGCCATCTACGAAGACCACAGCAACAACTCCTCGTCGTGTTATCTGCACTACGACAAAGGACTACAAAGAACAAGTTTGAATAAATAGTATAGGTAACCCACAGCTCGCGCCGGTCGAAAAGCGCGGCTACGCATACAAGTAGATCTATACGTGCGGTTGTCGCGTCAGAAGAGGAGGAAACAAGTACAAATACCTTGGTGCCCTTGTAGTCGCCTGTGGCCGTCGGCTGCCACGACGGTATCGAAAAGATGTTGGTGCAAATGCGGACGCCACTCGCCTTGGCGGCCTCGAGCCTATTCCTTGGTCGCTAGTACATACTAGTATGCGAAGAAGGAGCGCGCGTACATGGGCAGCATGGCCTGGATGCCCTTGGGCACGAGGTAGAGAAAGAGGAGCGTCGCGTCGGAAAAGTCGGACGTCGTCGCGTCTTCTTGGCGGATCGTGACGCGGTCGCTCACGCCATGCGCGTGGATCAAGGCGTGCGCGCGCTGGACGAGGCTGGCGTCGCATTCGATGCCGATGCAGCGGCTGCCGCACTGCGAGGCAATGGCCACGAGGAGCCGCCCGTCGCCGCAGCCAATGTCGTAGACGACGTCGTCCTTCGTTGGCGCAAGGAGGCGCAAGGCGACGTCGATGGCACCGGCGCCCGTCGGGTTGAACGGCGCGAGGGTCGCCATGCTCTTGCTCGTGGCGAAATGGTCTTTCTTTGCATCTTCAGCGTCAATTTGGTGTCCGGATAAGTACGGATCGCATCCTCGTTCCCGTGTAATCGCACGCCGCCTTGCGAGTAGGCAAGGAGATACCTGCATATCATGCCTGCATATGCAGCTTGCGAGAAGACACCCATTGAATCATTTCTCGGACTAGTACGAATAGACTAGATAGTGATGCCAAGAGAGCATCCTCTGATTCAGCGTGAAGTCAGCTGGAGCAAGGTTTGGTCCAATACTGGCGTGTATTTAGTGTGTGGAAAACACTTCGATCGAATTTAGCACGTGGTCGGTGTAAAATGAACAGCCAATCAGCTCCCGGCATCAGGGCTGGAACGGCGGGATGGCGAGCACATTTGTCGGCGACGGCCGCTTCGTCGGCGACGGCGGCGCGGCACTCCAGTGTTTGTGGTGCGTTGTCATACACTGTTTATATGCACGCTCATGGTTGTACTGAGGTGTGATTGGAGTTGATTGCTGAACAACTCAAATCACAACTCACTACAACCATGACAATGCCTTATATGCACGCTCATGCGCTGGATAGGAGCCAGTGGAAGTGGAAGATGATCCCCAACTGCCCGGGTCGGTACATCGTCAAGAAGAACCGCGACATTGTGCGCTTGCGTCTTGCGGATCTTGTGGCTTCGCTCATGTTGGACGTCGTCGACGACGAGACTGCACTCGCCGGCGGCCTCTCGCTGGCGTTGACGGGGCCAGTCCGGCTACTGATGACGACGAGTCCGGTGATTTCCGATGTTGTCGGCGTCGCGCTCTTTCCTGGTGGTGGCGGCGTCATCACGTACTGCAAACCCACGGGCGATTTCGTTCACACGCTCAATACCCATAGCGGGCTTGCGCGCAAGCTAGCGGGGCTGTGTCTGATCCCCAAGCCTAGTGCAGTCGTTGTATCCGAGTGAATAACCAGCAAGGCAAAAATGGCGAAGATGGTTCGTATCACTTTTTCAACCATGAGCGAGTGGGGTACTAGTACGCACGTTGTCGTGACGATAACAAATGATTTAATGGCTACAAGTTGAACTAAAGTCAACGCGTCGTCGGCGTAGGACGCTCGTAGTTGTACGCGAGCACATCCTCCAGGAAGCACCACTGGCACGACTCGCGTCCAAATGCCGGTTTTCAAACCCACGTTTCGGATCTTGCACCAAACATGTCCTAATTTTATTTCATTTTCCAGTTCAGTACAAACACTAAATCGTCCATCTCTAGTATAGTGTGTTTCGAGCCACCCATATGGTGTCATTTTTCAAAATCACGCTGCCGAAATAAATTTACCGTAAATATACGCTACTTCCTGTAAAACCATCATATCTTATGCGGAAACACCTGGCTTTATGCGGATTTCTATGCGCCATGCAGAAATCACGTCATCTCATTTGCCTCTTAATGAGGTGTAGTGAAATCTACGCAAGGAATCATGCGATATTTTACCTAGCAACGTTCAAATTTACGGTAGTATGAGTAAGACCGTACTTATACAGGATCATTTTCTACAGTACAGTTCAGTTCTACTTTGTTTTCAAAGTTGACATCACAAATGACTTTGATGATCGTACGTGACCACGTCCGTTGACTCGGGATGTCGGCCAGAAGCTCGAATTGAGTTTTGAGTTGCTGGCTCTTGATGAACGTCCACCGTTGCTATTCCAAGACGGTGTGAGCGGACGCTGGTGTTATGAGAAGTCCTTTGTGTTTATACCTTGATTTTACCACTATTCTATTTTCCTACTTGTTCAAGCCCCTGTTTCAGTACAACCCCCAATTACGCTCAAGACATGCTGGATGTAAAAGCGACAAGAAGTCAGAAATTTGTGAATCACATCGCATCACCAGTGGCCATCGTCGTCGACAGCGAGTGTCGTACCCGCAAGAAAAGTTGGGCTCGTCCAAGACAGTCACCTGCGTGAATGCAGCGTCGGTGCTATCGAGGATTCGAAGCAAGCGAATTGTTGTATTCTCTCAATTCAAAAATACAAAAGATATGGTATACCCTCGTCCTATAGAATTGGTGAAACCAACCACCAAATTTAGACTTTGTCGGCTATTCTTAGGCGATGCATCGCCGTCGACCGCGCAAAGATCGCGGTCTTTGGCGTCCCCATTTTGTCTATCGACGACATTCTCGAGGGCATTTCACACGCAGCCGCCCTTTATTTGTCATGAACAACGCTAGCACTATAGTCCACCACTGGACAACTAAACGCGTATTTCCAAATGGCTATCGAAATGAAAACTCAGATCGCGCGTCTATCTTTAGCCTCGCACGGACGACGGTCGCCCACTCTTCGTTCGTCCATTCGTTTGCCAATGGACTCGACGATCGCCATGGTGCTCGTGAGCTTTAGCCAGGGGCGCACTCCTGACGACAGCAGTGAAGCGCCGTCAAGGGGCAACCGAGCGGCGTCGCTTGCGCAGATCCGGCGCAACCTCATGACGCGCCGCCACAAGCTCTCGACGGCGCAGCTCCATCGCAGCGAGCTCATTGCGCAGTTTGAAGCCGCGCCGCCTCGAAAGGGACCGCGCGAGAAGCGCTCGGTCGTGTACGCCAGCCAGGACGACACGCTGGCGACACCGGCCGACGCCGCCACCGGCCGTCTCTGCCGCTACTCAACGGGCAAGTGCCGGCACGTGCGCGCGCAAAAAGCCGACGGCACGTACTTGAACCTGTGCCACATGCACCGTATTCGAGCCAACGCCAACCAACGCAAGCTCGACCGCAAGAAGAGCCTTCGGCTACGCCAGTGCAACCAAGCCAACGGCCTTGTCCACACATGGCGAGCACCACACGCAAGCACCCAGTCGGCGTGACCGACAATCTTGTTTTGTATATTCCATTCGTAATATTCACGATTTGCGTCCCAAAAAGAAGCGCACCAGGCTGCTGACAACGCATGGCGGCCGACAAGCAATGCCTTATTCGTAAGCATGTGATCGCTATGTAGAAGAAGACGCGCTTCGCTCCCGCGCTTTTGATCGTGTCAAGAACCAACGTGTGGGTTCGAGGGGTAGGGTTGGTGGGCTGACTGCCAGCGCCACTGGGCTGGACCGGCGCATTTGGTGCGTACAAAGGTGGAACAGATCGTCTGAACAAAAGACACAATCGCTGACGAAGCGCGCTGTAGCTGCACCGGGACCCATCGCAAGCGGCGACAAATGCCAGGAATGCTATCGGTTTTGCGATCAGACGATACAGAGGGGCGCACAGATTTATGTATAAATGACAAGGAACACCATGACTAGAAGCACGATCGTGAGAAAGATGATACCGCCGAGCTGGCACGTGTCTAGGTTTGGAGACGAATCTCAATCTCAATCTCAATGGTCGAGCGCGATACCTTTGGTTTTCAGGAGCCGACTCATTTTGGCCATGACAAAATTCATGCGCTCGGTCGTGTCATCCAAGTCGGCGTCCACGTCCTTGAGCATCCTAGAGGGAGACGCATGATGATACTCGTTGTTGCAACATCCCGTTGCCTACTCGTTCTGTGACTTGATCTCCGAGTTGATGGTCACCGCGACTTGACCGAGCCGGTTAACCGACGTGTGGAGCTCGTCGAGGTCCTTGTCTTGCTCCTTGATGATCTGCTGTTGGTGCTGCTTTTCGTCGGCAAGGATCGAGTTGCGGTCGATGGGCGCCGGCGTCAATGGCGCGAGCATCTACAGCCATCGTTTCGCACAATCGAAAGCGACAAGAACGCACGGTACCTTGCGCTCGTCGCGGCGAACCTTGCTTTTGGCCGCGTCCGAGGTCAGCGCCGCCGTCATGGCCATCAAGTCCTGCGCCACGCACGCATGAGCCTCGTGATGCAAGCCGTTTGTACCTGGCGCGTGTCCGAGACGAAGCTCTTTCGACTCGACACTTGGACGCGATCAATGTGGGCGTACTTGGTGCGGTCGGCCTCGATCGCGCGGATGCTCTGCTCGAGAAAGCCCAGCGACCGTTCGGCCGTCGCCAGCTCCTTGGTCAGCTCTGCACAGCGTGAGCTAGAGTGCTCTGCGTGGCATACCGTACCGTCGGTGAGCTTGCCAAAGTCCTTGGTCGGTGACGCATCGCGGGCGTCCAGGAGGTGCTTCCAGCGCTTGTACTTTTGGTGGATTGATGATACCTTGCTCTCGAGGTCTCTACGGCGCGCATGAGCCATCCGCTTTGCAGGTCGCTTGGCGCCTACTCCTTGAAGACGTAGTACGGGTCGCCGCTGGCGGACGGTCCCGCCGACTTGGCCATGAGCGACGCCTCCATCTCCTCGTGCTGTGCTGGGAAGGTTCGATTTTGCATCCTTCGAAACGTGTCCGGATACGCCGCCGGCCACGTTGACTGCACGTTTGTATAGCAGGCAATTCGTACACACTATACAATCACACTCATATAGTGTTCGAAGGTGTCGAGGTCGATACAGGGGACTCCATTCGTCACGCCAGCAGGCGCTTATGATCAAGAAGCCAAGAATGGCTATGGAATTTTGTGTACGCTCAGTGCAGTGCGCCCTCGACGACGATAATCGTATGCTGTCAAGTGCGCTCAGAAGTTAATTCACACTATATGCGTCCTTCGGTCGAATATCCGGATAGCGATCTTTGATTTTAAAATTCAGCAAAAAAGTGTCATCGGATTGTGAAGCGGCAAGGCGCCCAGCCGGCCAACGCCCCAGCCGACCAGCCGGCCAACGACCTAGCCGACCAACACAGCGCAATAGCCTTAGCCTGCGACTGGTACCCGCCAGCCGCGACGGCGTGAGCAAGCTCATATGACCTACGAGCCCAGACAGCGCGAGCTGCGGCCACGTCTTGCTTTGGCGAACCCGTCGCTTCCAGTGCCTGCCTGGCGGTAGCTGCAGCACTTGGCGCCTAGGACGGCGGCGTCGCATCGTTGAGCTCCCGAGCCATGGCCGCATTGGAGCCAGCCTCCTGGCGCAGCGCCTGCATGCTGCAGACCACGCAACGCATACACAATAGACGCGTCGCATTTACAGAGACAGCAGCAACATGGAGACGCTAGTAGCTGCGCATGCACGGGTCCGAGTCGGTGGCCTTCATGAGTCGGCGCATGTCGTCTTGCGAGAGGCGCAATTTGCGCTGCCGGTGTGGCATGGAAGATTCATCATCGTACGTTGGCGACAAGCCTTGGTAACCTACCGAGCATCAGCATCATCCTCAACTGCAGAAACCGATCATGGTCGTACCGGGGGACATGTGCAGGCAGAGGTCGCTAAACACGTTCTTCCGGATCGAACTCGTGCTCTGCTCTCGAATAAACTTGGCGCAGAACGAGCAGACGCGCTGGTCGCGCTTGGTCTTGTGGCCCTTGGGCTCAAAGCTGCTCGTGCATTTGTAGCAAAACACTTCGCCGCACGTCCGGCAGTTCCACTTGCGCCGCAGCGTGTGGAAGCGCTTGAGGCACTGCGTACAGTGCGTCCGCTCGCGGAGCGGCACCATCACCACGAAGTAGCTCTGGACGCACTCGGCCAAGCGAAACTCGTGGATCGTCGACGCTATGTAGCCGATGCGGGCCACGTGCCGCTTGAGAATGCTCTTGTAGAGCCACGAGGGCATCGCGCCCTTGAGGTTGACCTCCATGTGCGAGTGTACGTTCAGGACGCCGGGTACATCGCTCTCGAGAAAGACAAGCCTAGACACTCGAACGATGACAAGGTGGAGCGACGCACGAGGAGCGGACCCGCTGTTGTACATGGAGCCGCGGACCACCATGAGGTTGGATTTCAGGTCTGGACATGTCGGTAGCGTCACCGAGTGCTGTGCAATGGCCCACGCCCGCCGCCCACCGGGCAAGAGCCATTCTTTTTGCGTCTATGAGCAAGCATGCAGACTAGCAGCGACCAAGATAGGTACCTCGAGCACGCAAAAGTCGCGGTGGTAGAGCGGCTTGGGGCACTCGAGGACGAACCAGCGCACGACGACGTGCCGGAACGGGTCGCGGAGCGACGGCTCGAGAACGTGGTGGAGGATCGCCATGTCGAGCATGCCGTCATTGTGGTGCTCTTGCGTGAACGCCATTTGATCGGCCGTGAGGTTGCTCAGCATCGCGCGGACTTCGTCGAGCGATCCGTTGAGCGAGAGCGACCCACGGTACGGCACAATGCGGTCTTCGGACGGCAGCGCCGGGCCTTCGTAGACAGTCACGTGGTTGAAGTCGCCGAGGAGCGACCAGACCGGCGACCGCTCCATCGCTGACGAGAGAAACTGCTCAAAGGCGTCGGCCGCGATCGTCTCGAGGAAGAGCCGCTCCGACTCTTGCAGCGGCTTGGCGTCGGCGAAGCTCGCCGGTCGCTCGAGCTTGCGACTCGATCGCATGTTGGCAAGTTGCCCTTTCTCGCCATTGTCCAAAACCCTCTGCAAACACATATTGCATGATTTCCCAAAACCTCTGCAAACGCATATTGCATGATACGTTCGATAGCTGGATCTCTTCGTATCGGTGCGTCGGTCGTCACGGTTATCTCGTCTGAGGAGTTCTTCCTTCCGATACCTTGAGCGCTATGAGCGAGACGACCCGCGCCGCCGTGGCGCGATGGCGGTCTTCGTGCTTCTCCCTGTGCCAAGGGCATCCCACTGTGCGCTAGGCAAAGCACTGGCATCCTTTCTGAAGTTTTGCAAAGCAAGTTGAAGTTCTCTCCGTCACTCGCTCAGTTCTGCGATGCCTGTCGAGTAGCTGTCGAGTGAGAAGGCAGTGCCAACTTGCAAGATCAAACTAAGGTATTGTCCAAGCGTCAACGACCACCCAGGATACGAGGTTATCAGCACGGGAGCGCTACGTCACTGAGCACCCCACCACGCACGATAACTGCTGTCAGTGGTGGATGACGACGACGACATATCTCAACGCGCGTCGGCAGCTCGCGGTGCATAGGTAATACCGCAAGTGCTGGCTCGTGGGACGCTCCAACGGCACCTACTTGACGCGGAAGATCGGACAATTGACGACATGTAGCGACCAAGATGTGCGATCAACTCGGCGACACGGCGATGTCATGTACGTCGTTCGATGGACATCCGCTCTTGGTCGGGTCGTGCGCCTCGACGTTCTGACCGGCTTGTCGCCGTTAAGTTCAATTTTCAAACCCAAACTTAGTGTTGTTTCGTTGGCGCCAAATTCTCTCGTTGAATCGAAAACACACCAAACCTGAAGATGGGAAAGCCTCATGCGACGACGAGTGTAGGTCGATAGCGACGGCGGTGATCAGGTGCATAGCAACGGCCGCTTGCTGTCGGAGGAAGCCATGGCGGTGCGACGCCGCTCATAACATCACCACCCAAGACAGACTCATTGAAAAGCCGCATGACGCCAACGGGCAAGCGGGCATCATCACCACCACATCGTGCTGTCCAAACTTGCCTGGGAGCCGTAGGAAGTCGACGAGCACAAACCGTTGCGAGTCGACGACCAATCGCGTTTTATGCGTCTTTGTATGCGTCGAATGGGTTGGATGCTCACGAGAACCGGGTTGTACGAGTATGTTCAACGCATGCAGTTGGGATTCTGGGACTATCTTCTTCGTGTCGCACGAGTGGCGCCACTCAACGGCGTCAGGTGCCATGTCGGTTCCACGCGTCGGCAACCATACGTGCAAAAGCAACCCAACGTTCCGGCCTCTTGCATCCATATTGTGCCATACCTCGGCGTAACAGGGCGCCCATGCCCAGAGTGGTCCTGTCGCGCGTGGTAAAGAAAATCGCACTGCACCTGCTGCCTCGCTGTCCCAGCACGCAGGACACAAGAGCGATACCGCCGATCCCTCTCTGGTAGGCGGTGCATACGCCAGCATATCGCCAGCGCCCGCCCACCAAGTGGAAGGATTTTTGACCAAGGATAGGCAGCTTGCTCCATTCCAGGTACCTCGATTCGGGTGGTGTCCTGTCAACGCCGTCGACCGCTCGACGACGGTAACCTTTCTCTCGATCAGACGCGGCGGCCGCTTTTTTGCCACGGGCAACGAGCATCTCGGACTTTGCGTCTCCCGTGTCGCCACCGGCCGCGTCGCCCCGCCTCTCCTGGAGGTCCTTTGGCTTTCGACCACACTTGATGTTTGTATACACCATACCAGACACACATCTAGGCTAAGGGCAAATGACGTGTTGTAGCCAATGCGAGCGCGCACGACGAGCGTTAGTGCAGCACGTCCTTGGTTGAAGTTGCGCCAGGTATGCTGGGACATCGCATGGGTTGCTTCGTATTTGGGTCGTCCAACCAACGACACGAGTCGCCCGCTCAACCTCGGTGGCAGCAACATATAAACGATAGGGATTTCGAGAACAACCAATGGAGAACAACCGGCTTCGATCCAAAATACATGTAAACCGCAAGGTTACGATGGGTACAGGCGACGATGCGCGGTGCATACAAAGCTGCAGGCGCTTGCGAGACGGTATCACGAGCACGTGTCGTGTCGCAGTGCGCTCTGTGCACCATACCGTACAAGGCGTCGAGAGCCACGATATTTCCGGTACTGTTTGGGTACTGCGCAGGTGGAGAGCGCGCGGCTTGGCGTGGCAAGAACGTTCTGGTGCGGACATGTCTCCCCTCCTAAAGTGGGTTGCCATTTTGCCCTTGCGAGCGTATCTATGGCGCGCGTTTTGATTGGGTTCGGGCGTGTCTTGGGAAAGGCCAGTAATCGGACGCGGAGATAGCATTCTTGAACGATCGCGTCTTTATAACGCTGGCGCCACCACAAATCGTCTCTCATTATAGATATCGCACGATGGCCCCCGTCAGTCGCAAGCCGACAAGCGGCCTCTTGGACGAGCTCCCGCCGGGCTTTGTCGAGGCGCCGTCGCTCTCGCAGGCCGAGCTGAGCTACCTCAACGACCTCTCGCACCGCACCTTCAACACGTTTCTCTCGTCAACGTACGGGACGCATCCGATGCAAGAGCCCGGCTGGAGCTTCCGCGGCGACCACCATGGCGTCCAGATCTTTCAGGGTCCGGCGCTCCCGAACGAGCCGCGCGTCCGCCCGCACCGCTTTGTCACGTCGATGGCCGCGACGATTGACCAGGTGCAGGACGCGATGGCCAACCTCACCGACGATCAAATGCAGGCGTCGCTCGAGCACTACACGAGCGATCTCGTGGACATGGCGATCCTCCACCGCATCGTGTCGCCGACGACCAAGGAGCCCGGCATGCATGCGGTCGTGCGCTGGTTCGTCGCCGAGTGCCCGACGCCGCTCAACAACCGCGACTTTTGCGTCCTCGAGGTCCAGCGCCAGTGGGCGCTTGCGTCCGGGCGCCGCGCGTGGGCCGTCTCCCAGCACTCGATTCGGCTGCCGACGTGCCCGGAGCTCAAGCCGAGCCTCAAGCTCATTCGCGGCTCGCTGTACAACTCGGGCTATCTCTTCCTCGAGACCGACACGCCGGGCCGGCTCGAAGTGCACGGCCGCGTCGAGCTCGATTTCAAGGGCGTTGCGCCGGCGTGGATCTACAAGACCATCATGAAGCACCGCGCGTCGAGCCTCATCAAGCTCAGCCAGTGGATCAACGAAGCGCCTTCGATCAAAGCGCGGTCGTCGCTGCTTGTGCCGCTCGTGCCGTTGAGCGACCGCAAGCACTGCCAGCTCTGCACGCGCAAGTTTAGCCCGTTGCGGTGGAAGGCCAACTGCTGCGCGTGTGGCGAAGTGTTTTGCTGGAAGTGCACGCAGGGCATTCGCATCAAGGGCCGCATGCGCGAGCCGCAGCGCATGTGCTTCGAGTGCGCCGAGCCGGACGCGACCACGTCCCGGAAGGGCAAGCGCCCGATGCTCAAATCGGGCGAGTTTCATACGATCGATGACGACGACGACGACTGGGCGCTCCTGGACGACAACAGCAAGCACCACACGTCGCCGGCCAAGATCAAGTACCAGCCGGCGGCGTCAACGGCGCTGTGCACGACGCTCGTGGTCGCGTCCAACCAAATGATCGAGAGCAGCGACAAGTACCATGAAGTCCACTACGACTTGCGACCGATATCGCTCGCCCGGCCCGACACGAGCATGCACTCGTGCGACACATCGTACATGACGGACGAAGAAGGCGGGTGCTGGTGCGACGACGACGACGACGACGACGACGACCAGAATCTACTCGAGTTTGAGCTCAACGTCTTGCCGTCGGTCAAGACGACGTCGCCGGACGACCGCCAGCGGCTCATGGCACTCGAGCGCCACCAGTATGTGCACGAGACGCTCACGATGGCACTCTCGTCGTTCGCCAAGCACGACGATGCACGGCCGCTGGCGTGCTAACACGCCATTTAGGACTACTAGGGTTAGGAACTATTTTATTCACCGCCAACACGATCGAAGCGTTGGTGCTTTTTTCTCGATTGTCCAATGACTCCCTCTAGTATCCGGACAAGTGTAGTGGACAGTATTGTCTCTGTTTCAAAAGGCACTAGAGCCTCGGTGGGTCGCTGGGTGGCTCGAGCTCGTACACGAACGGAGCACGCAGAGTGCATGGAACGTACACGCTTGGACAGCTCCTTGGGCCATCGAGAGGGCACACGAATACCACCACCGAGGTCGTTCACGGTACGATATTCCGTAAACTCGTCGGGTACTACGGTAATAAGAGTGTCCACCTACGTTATGACAACCAACCGAAAGTGTCGTGTAAACGGCGCAAGAAAGTGATAGCGAGCTGTGGTCGCTGCTGGTGTACTTCAAATTGGATGGTGGCAGGAGGTGGTGCAGTGCATGTGGGAGGATTTTTCACAGGAATTTTGCTGTGGTGAGTCGACACAAGCCCGTCCAGGCACCTCGTCCAGGCGAGATGCAGGGCACTTGACGGAATGCAAAGCTGCCACGATGAGCGGACGTTCAGTCGGCCAAGCAATCACGCCACACCATACAGACTGCAAAGTTGAAAGGTACTAGTACCGACTATGTAGTGGCGAGGAGATCCCGTGCATGTCCAGTCCTGTAGACGATCCAAATCTCATCAAAACCAAACGTCCATGTCCTTGCAGCACGCATGAAAGGTATGGAGTACGCTGGTGGTCGCTGCGCTCTGCGTGTGGTGGAGCTCTGCTTGCTTGTGTGCGTCTCTCGTGTCGGCAACAGTGGGACGGCAGCAGGAGATGGCGCCTGTCACCTCTCGACCACTTGCGCGTACGGGTGTCAGTAGAGTAATAGCCTGCGCGATGTAGCATCATCGATACCGGAGTCGGCGATTATACTGCGGCCATCGCTTCTCAGAGCCCGCGTCCCACGCATGACGCTGCGCTCGCTCAGCGTCCAAGACCCGCGTGGCCTTGCTTCAACGAATGAGGCTTCTCGGTTCAAGTTTGCATGCGACTAGCGTCAGCGCGATGGCATGTTGAAATACCATCCGGGCAAGCGCGAATTGAGCAGCACGGAGCCTTGGGATAAGTTTGCTTTCTTACAGTAACTGCGTTTGGCGCTTGGCCCATCGAGCTCGCTCCGTCAACCGAAGCGAACCAAAAGGAAAGTGTGTTATTTGCTCGTACCAGATTCGTGCCAGAGATGCCTCCACGCCCTGCGCACGACTTTGTAAGACACGAACAAGGTATGAACAAAGAACTGCATGTATGCGTCCGCAACTGCATCCTCGAGCCCATCAAGGTGGCGACGGCCTGGCTCTGCGCGAGACGGCTCGTGCTGCTTGAAACACACGCACCACTCTACGCATGCACGGTAACCTGGATGCTTGGCCACGTCTGCACCCGCTCGCTCCGTCGTTGAGTCCTCGCCATCGCATCGCATCTCTCTCGCCTTTCTCACTTGTTTTGATGTGAACAATACGTGTGAAATGCAAGGTGAAAAATACCACTCGCGGATCCAGAATTTGGTGAGGTTGGAGCTGTTTCGATCACCTCATACTATGAGGGGCAACGCCGCACGACAAGCGGCTACTACCGTACAGTTGAGCTTTGCACCTTGGGCTAAAGCATCCCGAGGCTGAGGACCGTGTTGCTATGTTGAAATGAGTTATATAACATGCAATTATATA